>NC_141772.1:11397727-11549772 GCF_051362555.1 Lingula anatina | reverse complement strand
AAAGTCCCCCAAGGAATGTACCTGTAGAATTCTTGGTTAATTCAAAAAGACATACATGCACAACAGAAACTGGAGAAAATACCATTTTTATTTTACCAAGGTCAATATCTTTGCCTGTAAGGCCATAAGTGAAATTGTATGTTGCAAATAAGAGCATGATTTAAAATCAATTTGGAGAGAATGTGATGAGCGTCCTCACTAAATATTTCAATTGCACTGACGGAGCCCATAATATTTCTTGATAATTGAATGAAATGAAGGCGAATTATGTGATGAGCTGGTGCTGAATCATGGGGCTATTCCATTTACTGCTTTGCTTAATGTTCCTCTTAAATATGACTGTAACACAGGAAAGAGATTTGACTTTTCTTTTTATGTTTTCTTTTCCAGCAGATGGTTCTTTAAAAGCAATACATTCCCATGGGATTTACTAATGGTGTATTAATTGAGCATGCTGATATGTAAGCTGCATGCCAATTTTCAATACTACATGGAAATGCCTCACTGATACTACAGAAACTGTTTCAAATTCTCCCTTTCAATATGACACACCATATGAATAGCCAACACAAAGGTATCCTGTAGCATAAGGATGGAAGTTTCTAAAACTAATTTTTATACTGCATCCCTAGTGTCACTGAATTTCTTTTCATGCAGTCCCATCAAATAATTATATTTATCCAAATTTGTTTCAACATGTTTCTTGTCATTTAATAAAAATTACTACTGGCATAAGTGCCTGCCTGATGACTTCCATCTTGTGGAAGATATAACTGTATGTCGTCCAATCCAACCAACTGATGGGTATGAAAGTTGTAATTATGTGTAATCAATATGAATGGACTGTTCAATACATACAGAGAGAACTTGTAGAACAGCTCAAATGTCCTGCATGATAAGATGATGTTAATATTTGTAATCTGACAGGGCATTTCGACTTAGACATGATTTTGGGGTGTATAAAAATGTCAGACTTTACAACCAGGGGTCTGGGGCCACTTAAAGTGTAAACTGCCAAGAAAAAATAGGACTTAAAATTTCTAATGAGGGTTGATAATTCATGGGTCAAAAAACCAACAACTTGGACAAGATGGCTTCGAGTGGGCTGACAACACAAACAACTAAAGAAAGAGGAAAGGAAAACTCACCCAAAGGTTACTCACCATTTCCCGGTGGTTCGGGTAGTATGCTTGGTCAATCAGAGGGAAACGTTCTTTGCCAATGCGACGTTGCAACTGGATGAGTTGGGCAAACTGAAATATGTTGTTGAAATTGGACTTAAATATCAGGTTAATATGCAAAATAGTCATGCATCTTAATCTCAAGCAGCAAATATCAAAATCATTCCAATCTATCAAGATAACTTAAGTTTCAAGATGACTTGACTGAAAAGTTGATCTTTAATTAAAAAAAGAAAAACCTGAAGAGCAAAATATGAATCTAGATATAATATTGCCAACATAACTCTCTATAAAAATGCAGTTAATTACTTATTACAATTACTGTAATTTCCCACTAAAAATTCAATTTTTATATATTTCAATTGTATATCACTATATATATCTCACCACCCATGGCTTGTCTAGGAAGTTGTACAGTGAGTGTAGAGAGTTGACACTGGGAATCCCACCGTAGTGAAGACCTATAATCAGGTTTCTCCAGTCTTCATTAGCATCACGAACATGCTGTCGTATTAATACAAAGTCTGGTTTGAAAGACCTAGAGTAAAGAGTTCCAAATAAATAAACGTCTGAAATTCTTTTGTCCAACTTGATCAGTGGTGTATAATCTAATATATTATTAAGTTTGCTGTTATACATACATGGTATATTATGAAACTGAAAGTATGAAAATTACCATAGGAACCGCTAATTAACTCAGGTTGGTATGAAAATTACCATAGGAACCACTAACTCAGTGATGTATTAATGTTACGATAGGCACCACTAACTCAGTGTGGTATGAAAGTTACCATAGGCAATACTAACTCAGTGTGGTATGAAAGTTACCATAGGAACCACTAACTCAGTGTGGTATGAAAGTTACCATAGGAACCACTAACTCAGTGTGGGATGAAAGTTACCATAGGAACCACTAACTCAGTGTGGGATGAAAGTTACCATAGGAACCACTAACTCAGTGTGGGATGAAAGTTACCATAGGCACCACTAACTCAGTGTGGGATGAAAGCTACCACAGGCACCACTAACTCAGTGTGGGATGAAAGCTACCACAGGCACCACTAACTCAGTGTGGGATGAAAGTTACCATAGGAACCACTAACTCAGTGTGGGATGAAAGTTACCATAGGAACCACTAACTCAGTGTGGGATGAAAGTTACCATAGGCACCACTAACTCAGTGTGGGATGAAAGCTACCACAGGCACCACTAACTCAGTGTGGGATGAAAGTTACCATAGGAACCACTAACTCAGTGTGGTATGAAAGTTACCATAGGCACCACTAACTCAGTGTGGGATGAAAGCTACCACAGGCACCACTAACTCAGTGTGGGATGAAAGTTACCATAGGCACCACTATCTCAGTGTGGGATGAAAGTTACCATAGGCACCACTAACTCAGTGTGGGATGAAAGTTACCATAGGCACCACTATCTCAGTGTGGTATGAAAATCAGCACAAGTGCATTTAGAGTTTGGTGTCCATCAACTAACCTAACTACTCTTGTTCCATTCCTCGTCACCCTCATATCGACCATAGTGCCTGCATCTGAATAGGAGGCAAGATTGATCTCAGAAAATTCAGCCTGAAAATAAATAAATAAATAAATAAAAACAATAATGTACACAATTTGAATACATGACCAAATGCTATTTTTTCTTTACTTTTTATTTAATAAGGTTATTGCAGTCAGTGAATATAACTGCACAAAAAAAAAATCATTTGCTGTCTGCAATATACTGTAGCTATCAGAGCTGCTAAAAGTACTTTTGAGTGCTTCTATGAACTTGTTTAAATCAATGTTTTTTCTTCTACTGAAAAGATTACATAATCCATATTGTTTGATTCCTCAGCAATAATTTAATGTTCCAACAATTTTAATTGCATGTTCAACTCACCTGTTCTACTCTCACGTCCCAGTCTCCAAATATCTTCTTACCACGGAAATATTTTGTCCTGGAGATTAAAAAAAAAATTAATTGTCATTTGTGACATCATACAAGCTAATATCCACTTTAAAATTACAGTCTATAAAACAATAAATAGTTACACAACTGGTGAGACAGTGGAGTTAATTCAGTATTGAACTTTATGTATGAAATATGGAGATGGCTCTGGTTCAAATGAGAAGAAAGGGGAAGAAGCCATTATAAGCCAGATCAAAAAAGATTGCCTAATAACATATCTCCAAACAGTACTTTGAGACTTAGGCTTCGTTCACATGCAATGTCTATTTTCTAAATTCTATTTTCTATTTGCGGTATGTCTTATGATCACGGTCTGTGGCCTGAATATCCCGCGGCGTAATTACTGGCAGCGCGAGCCAGTTACTATAAGTTACTATAAGTAACTGGCTCGCGCTGCCAGTAATTACGCGGCGGGATATTCAGGGCACAGACCGTGATCATAAGATAGCGCAAATAGAAATTAGAAAATAGACATTGCATGTGAACGAAGCCTTATAGGCCGAAAGGGTGATGACTGAAAGCATAACAAAAATTTGCTAAACACTTCAGGAATATTTATTAAATTGATTTTTGTATATGTGAGATCCTGCAAGTGGTGGCCTTATCCTAGCACACTTTCATTTGCAAAAATGATAAAATTACCATAATCCTTATAAATAATCATCCTCTTGGTAACATGCTGTCTTGCTATAACCCAGACTAAAACTCATTGTAATTGTTATGAAAACAATGATCAAAACTCTTTTCTGTTTGATGTGCTACTCATAAGATCTTATCAAAATATGCCCATGAAAATTACTTTGCCAATACACTAGAAAAAGAGATAGAAAAGTTTAGCTTTGTCTGATATCACTGTGTGCATGGACATTTACAGACCAATTCATCACCAGGATTTGGATGGTCATACATATTCCTAAAGACGGTTCATCTGAATTTGCTTTACCCAAAGGCTCAAAGGCAATTGAGGCAACTGTCTGAAGAGATCTCTTTTGTATAGGTTTATCACTTGATTGAAAGTGAGAGTTGGGAATAGGAGCAAAATCCAGTAATTCCACATTTTCTCTCATCAGTTTGATTATTAAATTATTTTACAGAAAAAAAGTGAAAAATTTAATAATTAGCAAATGTCAGAAGGATGACCATGTTCTAAATATAAAAAGCTCCATTTCAGTAAAATTTATTTCAAAATGACATCCAAACACGATACAGATTTTCAAATATAATATATTTCTATCCTTTGGGAATCGATGTTCATCTAGATCTGCATCCATGAAGTAATTCTGTCAATGATTCAGAACTTTACAGCAACTTAAGGAATCTATATCAGCAGGAAATAACAGAAGCCAGTTTTATGAAACATTTGTCTCGCTCCTAATGTCTACGCCTTTTCCAAGTCAAGGCTTATTGAAACAAATAACTGGATATTAGGTGAAGGAAAATCCTTTTCAGATTTAATCACCTAGAATAAGGTTCTTAGTGTGAAGTTCAATAACTTATTGATCACAGATATTACAACAGGATAACTCATCTGGCTTAGCAGATCGTTCCATTTGGTATTCTGCACATGCGGCCAAGATTTATTGAGTGTCTGCATCAGTTAAGGCGAGTTCCCATTCAAGTTAAATCAGTTTGTCTTTGAAGGGCATATCTCTCCACCCAATCTGATTATGATTATGATTACCTCATTGTCGACAGAAAAGCTAATCATTTTGTTAGCTTGCTTATGTACTGGTGGATTTAGGATTTTGTTAAGGGGTGGATGGGGGGGGGGGTACTCTGGACATAATAACAAATAGTAGATGAGGGCAATTTTAGGCTTTTTTTCTATTATGTGTTTGGCACAAGGATAGAAAAATTACATGTTATACTTTTCTTTCTTGCTTCCTTTCTTTATACTTCGTATTTTAATTTTATAATTTATTTATTTCATCTTCATCAACATCATCATTATCATTATTAATGTTGCTGTTGTTGTTATTATTATGAGAGAGAAAGAGAGAGAGAGGAGTGGGGAAACAGGAAGATGTCAGAAGCTAAGGGAGATTGGGGGGGGGGAGGTGAGTGACCATTGTCCAAAGTGCTCCCCCTTGATCTGCCATTGTTATATAGACCCCATTCCCAGAGATTAGATCGATCTACTTTAGATCGACCTAACTCCCTGGGGGTTCATGCTAAATAGCTGTCAGCCGAGCGGGCACGAAAGTTAATTACCCCCTTACAGCTTGTGGTAGGCGGGACGGACATTTAAGCAGGATTATCTGACAGTAATCTAGTGAGACTCCCCGAAGGGATAGATCGATCTAAAAGCTCTGGGAAAACGCCCATAGTCTCAAATACAACACTGAGACAAAGTATCAGCAGGTGCACTTAATCAAGAAAGAAACTACCATTTAGTGAAAAAAATTAGAAAAAAAAGTCTAGTCCAGGGGCTACTTTAGCCAATGATATTTTTGGCTCACAAAATTGGCATGTTCGTCTGAATGCTTCCCCGCAGAGTTGGATCAATCTGCATAGAATGATTGTTTCACTAGGAATGAGTCTGTAGACTAATTGGCCAGATAACAGTATACACAGGATGCCAAGTAAGTCAACATCACACCACCGTCAAAGGTACATAATTTTCATAAACCTGCTAAGCATGCAAACTTTGCCAGCAGATGGAAATGATTTACGTCAGATATGGAAAATGGAGCCAATACTCAAAAACGATTTTGGCACATGAAATACTTCATTTATCTGGCATTATGGACTACTTTCTCATACTCACTGACCATCTTGGCGCATGACCATCATGATATTTTGAAGTCCCAAAAGATTTATGTAAATAAATGTCATTAAGACCCCCTTTTTGCCTGATTTTTAGGACAAGTAAATGAAGTTACACGCAAAATTGCATTTTCATTTCATGTAAACATGCAATTTCTGAGCATGTCTAATAATTTCATTTCTTTTGAAAAAAATAATTAGCCAAATTCCTCTGGGAAATACATACAGATGATTCAAATGAAAACAAGAAGATTAAAGATATAAAAAATAGAAACATTTACAGTCTGCTATAATTTTCATTTAATTAACTGTCTTTGATTAAAAAATACAATAAATATAAACAGTACTTGACAGAACTATCTCAGCTATTATGCAAAAAAAAAAAAAAAAAAAAAAAAAAAACTCCAAATTAAGGCCCAGCTTTAGCAACGGAGAACTTAATTCTTAATTATTAGTATTCAGATTACACAGGTTCTTGGTGCAAAGCGAAATGGCTGAAATTGTCGATAGCAATCCTACCTGACAGTATTATTCGTGGGATGCTCACTTCCCACTGCAATCAGAGCCATTAAGAAGTCTATTTGATACATTGTGGGTATAAAATGTGTATTCCACAATATCTACTGAAACCATTAATACTAAAGCCACAGTCAGAACAGTGGACTAACTAGTCCCAGGGTCAAATATGGCAACCCATTAAAAAGCTTGCTGTCTAATCCACTAATAGGTACTGTATAGATTTCCCGTGTGGAAGGAATCAAGTGGGTCCACCATATTTGACCCTCGGACTAGTTAGTCCACTGTTCTGAATGCAGGCTCCTAAGAACCCAGGGTGATTACACAGTATGTGTATAAATAGCTCGTCTAGTGTGATCATAAGATGCCCTGACTTTCCATGTCATAAAGGGACTTAATCAAGTCACGGTAAACTGGATTTCAGCTGCTCATATCAAAGCAATCTGACACACAGGAAAACTGTATCTCTGCTAACATTGACATATTATTGAAAGCTGCTTTCCCACTCAATCTGATACTTGGTTATCACATGAGTGATCTTCTCGTCCCATATTGGGTTAGACAGATAATATTGTGCCTGATTCATAGACTATCAATGATTTCACATTATTCATGTTCTAAAACAAAATGTGTCAGACATACAAAAGAGGATCAATGATTTTATTTTTAGCCAAGTTCCACATATGTGGAATGGACCAATTACCTACAGTCATTAATACAGAACTTCATACAAAAATAGAAGGTGAATGGACTGGTAATTATTCCATCTTAATGAAGATGCCTCCACACCCAACCTCATTAACTAGCTGATGACACTATGAAAACATAATGGAATGGGGTTTTCTCTTTTATCCGTCATGGGCATTGCTTGTTTTTTGATTTATTTTGAAAAGTTTTAAAAAAAATGGTCCCAACCCTTCGATCATTTGGGACAGTTTTGAACACAAGACAAGTTTGCTCATTTCTATTTTCAAATTGTTACTTCACATTATCCAGGCCCTATTGCTATTAATAATCTGACATGACTGTTTTAGGCAAGTTTTATGCAAATATAGACGCAATCAAACCCCTTTTGTAAAATAAATAAATAAATAAATAAATAAATAAATAAATAAATAGGATTATCTCTATCTCTTATACCATATTCAAACATTGATACCTGCTTTTAGTTGTCAGTGCGTTTACATCAATCTTTGAGCTAAAAAACAGTTCCTAGTCTCCCTGCTGTTTACAAACACGAACATTTCAGAGAGGGAACTAAACACGCACCACAGAATTTTAGCTACTACAGATTGTTATTGTATAAAAACAACAGGAGGCATCGGGTAGTGGTGGAGGGAATATTGATTTTAATTTCATCCCGCCTGACACTTTTCATTGGGATAGAGATAAATTGCCACGTGGAGCCGCTGCTCGGACTCTGATCAATAGTCCAAGAAGTGAGTGTGAATGCATTTTTAGTTTGCTTGGGCTAGGGCCCAGAAAAATGGATCTCGAGCCATGGAAAGGATGGAGTATATTCTGTAATTTGACTAAAGATTATGTCATTCTCTTTTTCTAAGTCTGAAAGGAAGATTTATTTAATCTGACGGATTTCCTTTAGAAGGAGGTAATCTGTGGCATGGAATCATATCATGATCTAGTCTCTGAACTATGAGTACGAAGTTCAACATTATTTCAATTAAATTCATACAGGACAAAAGGCAATTTGTGTAGAAATGGGAATGTTGTGTAAATTTCTTTTTTTCTAATCAAATGAAGGCTTTAATCTGACATATTAGTATTTCATTATAAAATAAAGTACTACAGAGACCCATAAATTAGGTGACCATCAGTACTCTAAAATTATGTTGTGTGTGTGTGTGTGTGTGTGAGAGAGAGAGAGAGAGAGAGAGAGAGAGAGAGAGAGAGAGATTTAATAAACATCCCAAAGAGAGAATACAACTGATATGCAATGGTTGTGGGATTATTATTAGGGATTGCTATTACTTTCAATTTCTACAAGACACAGTAACATCAAAAACTATGGACTTCCTTGAGAAATCGGTCCACTCAGGAATAAACCAATACAAATTTTAAAATTTAATCATTCTAAATGCCATAGTCAGTTTGAGAAATTGTAGTGAAAAAATCCTTTTTAAATGGATGAGATTCTGTTTGAGGATATTTCTCAAGAGCCTAGAAACTTCAGCAATCCATCTCAACAAGTCTTCTACTTCAGTAAGTTTGTTCACGAGGCAAAAATATGAACATGCATTATGCTGCATACTTGAATAATCATTGTAATCAAGCCAGTGTCTACACAGCATGTTGCCTGAGAAAGGATGATCATTTTGAAAAACAGAGTTGGGGAGAAAAGATACTGTGCAAGACTTGGTTGCTACTGGTTCAGTGTGTATGTCATTTTAGTCAAGATGTCCACAATTTTCAACCTTTTTCAATTTTGCATATACACCCATTTATTGCTATAATAAACCAAGCTAAAGAAATGAGATTCTATTAAGGCCAAGTCTCCAAGGGTCACCCATTAGTGATAATTAGTATGCCCTAGCCATAGAAGTCCAACACTTTCCATAAGTACTCCTATTCATCACGCTCATTATGTTACAGTGCATATATTTCACCGTCCTTCTATCTTAATTGAATTCATTCAATAATGCATTATCACATTTGACCCATTTGAAAATGAATTCTTTCCACTCATAAGTTCACTATAATTAGATGATTAATGCAACTGTTGAATCAAATTAATATCAAACAAGAACTAAATCGAAGGGTGGGCAAGGTTTTGAAACATTTAGAAGCATAGTTTGAGCTAACTTAGCGGTAGTTGACGTACTCTTGGAAAAGCCAAGTTTGAACTGTCACAGTGTCAAAATTTTGCATTAACAAGCAATAAGTTTTAGCATGCTTATACCATTAATAGAATATTAATCAAAATGCTGTAAGTATAATACTTTTCATGGTCAAGTCAGTCATTCATGATAAATTAATGAAAAAAATCTTCCTTTTTTTTCAATATTAAGTCAGAGTATATTGTAATGTTGCCCCCTATTGTCATACTTTTCTATAATGCTATAAAACAAAATGTTGAAATTATGAATATATTTATTCATATATATCCCTCAAGTTCTTAATCTACTAAATACACCCGCAGAGCATGTATACTCTGTACATTAATTAATCAATAAAGAATGGTAATTGATGACTCATGATTCTATATGTGGACCTACTGAAAGATGCCTGAAGTACCATGTATAAAAATAATTTAGAAGTTGATTGGAGAAGCTACTTGCACTTTATTTTAGACCACTGAGTTTATTTGTTTATTAATTAAAAAAAAAAAAAATGATGAAATCCGGACAACTTACCTTTGTTCTTTCCACTCTCTCAAGGGAAATTTATTTTGAGATTCTGGCTAAAATCGTACATGCTAGATTGCATGATGTTATTATATGCTAGCATAAGCACTTCGTTGGTATAAAAACATCAGGATTAGAGCAGAAAAAAATAAGTTAAAATGCTATTCTACACAGACAATTACTAAATTAAATATGAGTGCCACAATGTAGCAAGAGCCAGCAGCAATTTCACACATTTAAATTGACATACCTACATCTTGTTAAGCACTGTGCGTAAAAAAAAAAAAAAGAAAAAAAAAAGATGACAGTTAGAAGTCATTCATTCTTACCAGTCTGTGTGCTGGTCATCAATAACAAGAAGGGTTTTACATCTGTCCTTATTGTAGTAAGGTTTACTGGAAGGGGAAGCATTGGAAGAAAATATTCCCCGCGCTAATCCAGCCCCAGCTTTTGACGGGGAACTCGGTGCACTTGGGGAGGGTCCCTTTTTCAAGTTCCAGTTAATTCCCGCTGCCGCCGCCTGTTCTTCTCGAGTCAAATCTCCTTGGATGTCGCTTGAGCTAAAGCGACGCTTCAGATAGTTCATCATTTTGGAAGAGTTTTCATGAAAGCGCTCGGTTAGTGAAATTTTGGGATGTGAAAAGGGCGAAACACACGCCGTTTCTTCGATGGATTAATGACAAGGTTGTGCGTCCCTCAGACACTCACTTTTAATGTGGTGTCTAAATTTTTTCATATGATATTTTCAGCAAACTTTGCAGCTTATACTGCTCACTGAATTCTCCTCTCTGTGCTCCCAGTTTTTCACTGATGACAAATTGTTATCCTTAAACCACCTGCTTTTATAATTAGTCTTCCCTTGAACTTTTGTTCACAAACATCCTTCAAAAATTCCAAAATTTTAGTTGCAATCTGGACGCACCAAAATTCACAGGTCCAAGTTCACAAACTAGCCGATCTTTTTGTAAAGGTCAGTGAACAATATCACTCAAAATTAACTCCTTGGTCCGTGAGATTCACACAGTGGCCACTCAGCAGTGATGACCGACTCTTAATAGCCAACTTAAAAGTGTTACACCAATAGTATTCCTTTTTCCACTGCGTAACATTCAACACACAGTCAAATACTCCCTCAAATAGCCAGCACATGCAACTGTACATTGATTGTCTTTGGTCTGGATGGGCAGCTTCTCTGTATACAACAGTAATGATGCTGATCAATACCTTCAAAGCCTGGCCTGTTGACAGTAGAATCACCTAAAACTATATAACAGCGTATGAGAGCAGTGGTAATTGTGAGGCCCATTGATTATTACCCACTGTCTAATAATAATGCTAGAGTATCAAACACAGGAAATAGAAGTAGGATCAAATTGGCTAGTAGTGGGAGGAGGGTATTGGCAGATGTGGAGAAGATGCTGCTTAAACACCTTTAAACAATGGAGTGTATATATATTAGGGGTGTCAAAACCTTGAGACCGGTGACCTCAAATACTGTTTTCTGAAAATATGATAGAACTGATATGAAAATTGTCCAAATTTAACAAGTCTAAAATGAAAAGAATAATGTAAATCAAATAAAAAACAAATATGCCTATTAGTGAGAAAAATAAATAATGAAAAATGGAATTAATTAAATGAAAAAGCAACAATGAACATTTATCAAAATTAAATTAAATTAAAAAACAAAAAATTATAATTGAATTATGAAACATATTTTTTTAAACATCAATTCACTATTGGTAAAATTTTAACAATTTTTCTTGTTAAATAAAAACAATATGCTTTTATAAACTAAGAATGTAAAATAAATCTAATAACTTCTAACCCTGCATCAAAGTTATTACCAATCAACCATTGGTTTCCTGAAATATTACTCATCCTATGTATTTGTCCTGTTCTCATGTTGCAGAAGTTGTTTCTAGGATATGACATGCCAAAGTGAATTGTCAACATTTCCAAGATGAATTTACCCTGTTTCTAAGGTATGCCATCTGTTGTAACTGCCGTCTTAGGCAAATGAAATCAAGACCAAAATATTTTTTTCTTCTTTTTATGCTTGTTTTAACCTTTTAATAAAACTGTTTTTTTTTGTCACAAAAAATAATAATAATAAAAAATAAATAAATATTTTATCATGATGAAATCTGTGTGCTCATAGAATCTACATCAAATATTGATTCAGAGCAGACACATTTCCAAAAGGGTGGTTTTTTGACTCTCTCCCCCCCCCCCCCCCCCAAATTCCCCTGGCTATGAGCCTGCACTATGTGTTAAACGGTCGAGTTGGGGGGGGAGGGGCAGAGGGGCACAAAAAGCTCTTTCTGCAGGTATATGCTGTGATGTTTTATGCCAATGCTTTTCCAACAGTAAGGTATACATAGAGCAGCTTTAATGCAATTTGCAGAATATTAACCCTTTCTGTGATCAAATCAGACAAAGGCCCCACAGACTTCCCCAGAAATATAAGGCAATCTCACATGATATTCAGCGACATCATTCATGTATTCTGCAAGCTGACTCATCTCAAAATAACGAAACAGAAAATGGGAAAAAAGAAGAAATCAATGAGGTTCTGGGAAGAAACATTGAATAATTCCCAGCTCTCTTGGGCAGTAACAGTTAAATGCTCAAACGCAACTATAAATACTGTCATCGGATGCAAATCTTACCTTTGAAATACTCGCCAACAGTATAATCACCCTCGATGTCCGGTCAGTAATCACGCAGCTGATGCAAGCCACCAACCCGGTTGGTCAATATCTCATCTTCTTGAATGCAATGCACGTCTCCAGTACATCCCCAACCAGCTTGCCCTATTATTCCCAGTGGACAGGACTTAACAGCCAGTGGATGTTGGATCTAATCTTGGCCGCAGAAGAAAGATGCTTCAAGGTGTGGTCAAGCAAACCGCAAACAGGCCTTTCGCGATGCAAAGTCAATGCCCAAACCCTCGATGTCTCACTGCCACATGTACCTCTCTGCAAGACTGATACCCTACATGGATGATCCTGTTCTACTGTACACCTAAATCCCACAGGATCCAAACATCCACACTAAAGATGTCCCAGCAAAACAGGTGCCTGTATAGACTGTGCTCAGCCCTAGTATTATATCCCCTAACATTGATATTTGGTGCATTAATAATTCACCAGCCTTGCCTAGCACACAGCTCAATACAGAATATTGGTCGGTGGAAGCAGTGGCTCGACTAAAGCAGGACTGGATTATTGATCTGCCATGTAATATGTAGCAGGCCTCTCAGCCTTTAAGAGAAGAGCTTGTAGTCCGTTCAGTCTGTAAAACTGAAAAAGGATCTGTAGCATTTTGTTTCACGGTAGAGGTTGGTTGTGGTAACCATGGAGACTGGAGTCACCAGCCCAGCAGTAGGTGGGAGTGGGAGGTGGGTGGGTGGGTGAAGTGGTTTAACCATGTGGGGGTGGTCGACTGCTGGGCTGGACTATGAGGACATTAAAAATCATAGGTAGATTTAGATGGTGCTCTAGGTCTTTTTGACAACAATCAGAATGTTTGTGAAAAAAAAAGCTTTTGGTCTGAATGGGATTCTTTTCTTTTGCCATTTATCTAAACTACTTTGGAAGAGTTTTTCTGGACAACAGTGACTTTTCCCAGATATGTTTTCAGATGCTGCAGATGGTGACTGTTTGAATCTGTACATACAAAATTATCAAAATGTCTCAAATCCAAATGTCTCAAATCAAATTGTATGAAATAAATTGTGCATACCCAATCTTTAAATAAATTATCATATTCAACATAAACCATTTCAATAAAACCACAATAAAACCACAAGTGTCAATAAAACCACAAATGGATAGGGCCATACACACCCCTTCTACTTTCTCCCTCCTCTCTCTCTCTCTTTCCTCATCTCCCCCCCCCTCCCTCCCCCTCTCTCTCTCTCTCTCTCTCTCTCTCTCTGGAAAACTGGAATCAATGTTTGCACAAGGTCCTGATAATTTGCAGGAGATGCTGGGTATTATTATTACTGAGAACAGTTCTGGGAACTCGGGGTCTCCCAGGAGTCTCAACTGATCAACCACTCTCCCACCAGGCTTTGTGCACACCCAGTTCATCTTTACAACTAATAATTTGTTTTCAGCTTTTTGGTATTTTCTTCTGAATGACTGTTAATTAGTTTTTGCCTGATATTTGAGTGTTTGAAATATTTGAGTCTTTGTTTATAATGTATCTAGTTGTTAAAAGTAAAAAAAAAACTTAGATACATACACTTAATTGTGTCAGCATTATTCTGATGAAATATTTTGAAAGAAAAGTAAAAGAAAAATGTTTTGACTGTATTCAACTTTAAATATATTGACCGTACATGATTTGGACCTCTGAAAATGACAAATTAAAATTTGACTATTATACAGTGTCATTTACCTATGATTTGTCCTCTCTCTCTCTCTCTCACACTCACATACACAAACACTTCAATCATCAGGTCTTAAGTTTACAAATGCATCTCTACACAATATCATTCCCACTTACAATAAATGAGGCAAAATGAAGACTACAGAATAGTTGACATAATATTTGTTTTGGGAGTATAGATTTCTACAGGTGAGAGGGAATCAATAATTCCAGATAGATAGACTACACAGTGTGAGTGTACAGACCCTGCTTACGCACTGACTGGTAGAGCCCTCTCTTCTTATCCTTTATGCTTTTGTCCAATTTTAGGATAAAAATGCCTTTTATAAACATCACCTAGTATATAAAGCTAAGGGAAGCAGCGAAACCTCTTTTAAAAACAATTTCTTTACTCAAAATTAAGTTAAGGCATTCTAAGAAATGATATTCAAGTCCATGCACAACCTTTTTATGCCAGATAAACCAATTTTACCTTTTCACTGTCTATCATAAGTCCATTTATCACATTCTTGGTGATATCACTAGATAAATAACGAAGCCCATAAAGCCACGGAATCGTCCTTCAATTTTCTAAAGTAGTGTAAAAGCCATATATATATGTCCATCAATATATGTGGGACATCCACACGATTTATCTTAAATTGATAACAGAACCATATTAATGTGCTGAGATAAAAAAAAAATTTAAATCATATAAATGTTTTTTTTTTCGTTTTTTTTTAATCACTTACATGATTTACAAAAACAATTTAGATCACAAACAACAGCGCCATGGTAAGGACACCAATGAGCTGTAACAATTCCAAGTGCAGAAATAATACCTGTTGAAAGATTACCCTTTCCAAGAAACCCCAGCCAGCAATCCTCGAGGACATCATTAAGTTATAAAGGGTATAAAAACAAGCCTTACATTAATTAAAAGTCAACAGGGTGACACATTGACATTTTACCTGGGATCTCCTTTGAGTAAGGATAATTAAAGAGGCGTTTTGACCTCCAATTGTCACAAGAAGATGCATTACACCCACAGATATTCTGAAACAATCTTCTTAGACTTTAGAAGATAATTTCATTTATGCTAGCCATCTCCACAGAATGACTGCATAATGATTTACCTTCACTATGTTTTATTTACCTTTTATTTTTTACTAATCACCTGTTTGACTAATATTATGAGAAACATGGACTTGATTTTTTGAAGCTATAAAGATAAGATACTGTTGATGTTGTCCATAAAGATAAAATATTGTTGTTTAAGAAAATCTTGATAAATGAACATTTGTATATAATGTGGAGACACAGAAGCGAAAAAAAACTGTCATTGGTAAACAAATCATTTTCAGAGGAGGGATAATTAAGTCTAACAGCATTCAGAAACATTCAAAAGTATGTGTGCATGTGCGCGGGGGAGTGTGTGTGTGTGTGTGTGACCACACGCAGAGATAATAGACAGAAATGCAAGGCAAATGATTGAGGCAGTAATCACTGGAAACACCTTGCTCGCCCACAGGGGTAATCACCATCTCTCACACCCACACGTTTCCTGTTCCCACTCTCTTTCTCTGTCTTGGCAAGAAAAACAAGCATATCTCTAACATGATCTACTCTGGATGTGGGGTAATTGGAGTCTTTTAATGCAAAAAAAAGGTGGGGGGGGGGGAGGGAAAAATGCTGTTCTCCTTGAATTGCTTTAACACTGTGTGACATAAATATATGCTTTTATGTATTTGTTTCTGGGATAATAATAGCACCATATTTCTAGCAACAGAGCAATTGATCTTTTTGGTGACTTTGACTTTGTTCATTTTTTTCTCCATTCACCTGGTGGTTTGTGGGTGAAAGCAAATGAGAGATTTCGTCAATGTTAAAAGTCTTAGATGAGCAAGCAGAGCAGAACATGAGCTTGGACAACAAAGACTGATAAATATCCACAGCCTGTTTCTTTTAACACCTTTAATAATTACATCATTTCCAACTGTGCTCTATTCGTACCTACACGCGGTTTGCGATCGACGTACTCATAACAGGTCATTTGGGTGACTCCCTATCGCCACTATGTTCATGACGTAATTGTCAACATAGTGAAAAATGTATCTTTTCACTTAATTTTCCACTTATTTTGAAGAGGAATAAATATATATGTCTTAAAACATTTCCAGCCAAGGAACCCTATGAGTGACATAACAAGAGTTTTTCAACCATAACTTGTATGCCTCTCATCAATCAGACTGCAGTTATGGAGTGCCAATGACACATTGCTGTCACTTTTAACCCATCTCAGGGTAGACCTAACACAATTACAAAACTTTAAATTGAATATCCCAACACACATTCAGCATTAGTATCACATTTCTGCAGATTACTAGGATCATTCTAGACCCTTCAGACATCAATTAAGCTGTGGTGTATGGCCTTGTGAAACTACTTTTCTAAATATTTCCTTGCTTTTTCCCCCCAAATCCTAACCCCCCCCTTCTTTAATGTATTTTCTCTCTCTCTCTCTCTCTCTCTCTCTCTCTCTCTCTCTCTCTGAGGTCACCATTCTGTGGTTGTCTCCATTCTTGTTTTAAAAATTGAAGCACTGATTGTGCCAAGGATAATGAAATTAACACAGAACACTGTTTGAAAATTCCTTGATATTATTCACATGTCAAAATAAATTACACATTTTAAATCAATATCAAAATATAGTTTAAATTCAAATATCACAAGGTGCATTTTCCCCCTTCACACAGCCTTTGAGAGGTCTATGTACAACATATGAACTACTTACAAATCATACAGACAATACAATGCCTGTACAAAAAACACAAGCATGTGACATATTTACAAAACTGTCAATGTCTTTGACACAACACATTAGAAGGGCTAGTAAAAATGATGTCTCTCAACAGACATTGGCAATATTGTGACATCACAGAAACAAGATGTGACATCACACTGTAGGCACTGGCAATATTGTGACATCACAGAAACAAGATGTGACATCACACTGTAGGCACTGGCAATATTGTGACATCACAGAAACAAGATGTGACATCACACTGTAGGCACTGGCAATATTGTGACATCAAAATCACAAGATATGACATCACACATTTTAAACTTATGTCTGAATACTTACTGACAGCTAACTACAAAAACAGAGTGAATTCATCTAACATGTACAGAACTGTACACAATGTTACATAAACAAACAAACAAATAAATAACAAATATAATAACTCTTTTGATAATCTGATATCAGCAGGATACTTGAATGCTCCAAAGAATTTTTTTTATTTTTGTTACTATTACTTTCTACAGTTGGTATTGCCATGTCAGTACACATTCCGACAACAGACCTTTGGACAACGGTATATATCAATTCACTGGATTACTGCACACACTGACTGTAATTATTATCAAATGACCGAACTGTTCAATTTTCTCACCCAATGGGATTCCCACTTAATATTTCCTGGAACTTGGCATAGTTGAAGGCACCCAAAAATTATCTGTTGGCATGACATATTTAGCAGTATAAACGTGATGTATGGATTTTAAATTATTCTCTTTGTCAAAAATAGTCAAAGCTAAGTTCACTGACTGTTGATTATCATTTCCCTTTTAACTGGTCCTAGTCTGATCAATATGTTTTTATTGCAAATTTCATGTTGCTTAAGTGTATCACAGCAAGTGTGAGGCCCTTGTTATTTTAAGAACTAGAACAATGATAAAAATATATGGTGGTGGGTGTGACCACTGCTCAAAAGACGGGTGGCAAAATTATAGGCTTAAGTCAGAAGATAACATTATTGTATGCTTCGGAATTTCTTCAATATTTCATGGATTTAAATGAGAAAAAAATCTTAAATAATAAATATTAAAAATATATATTCCTTTCCATGCATGCCCTCTTTTTTATCCAACTTTTTTTCAGAAAGGCCAAAATCAGAAATCCAATTACCAACCATGTAAAGCTATGTTGAAAAATCTGGTCTTTGCACAAGACTGTGGCAGTTAGTATTGATTGTGATGAACAACAGGGTCCTCATCCTGTGGGGGAAAATCTCATGTGGTGTTCAAAAAGCCTATCACTACAGACCCCCTGTAATTACCACACCACAATATCCAATGGGAATTACAATCTTTTCTGGTTAAAATTGTAATTTGTGCCATTTTAATCTAACAATCTATTGTTAAAATAAAAGGGAGACCTGAAAAGTAGTTCAATTTCGTATTTTTGATGTTTGAATATTAACAATTTTTATCATTCTTTTTAAATTCAGTAAATGAGGGGGGGGGGGGGCTCTGAAACTAGACTCAACATTTCAATCTCATCAGTGATTCTGCTGCTACAAAAATGTGTAGTGCTTCTTTTTTCTTTTTGGAAAAGAGTGACCCAAAGATTACAAATAATGATAATCAAAGGAAGTAATTAAGTAACCAATGTATCTGTAGAAATGCATCCATTCATTTCCTTTACTACCACAGGACTCCTCACAGAACAATACTAAGTTCATTTAATATTCAATACAGGGCTTCTGATGTTGGGGAAGTGCATTAACAGTGTATTCAGTAAAGTCGGCAAAGCCCATTAACTGTATATTTATAACAGTCTGCGGATACCATTTTCTTCTTTTTGCAGGAAATGAAATTTCCTACAGACTGACATTAAAGCAAAAATGAATGTCTGACATAGTCAAAAATTTTTTAATTTAGATACAAATAGAAGATATTAAAGGAAGTATGTTTTTGAGATTCCTTGTCCTACAAACTCATTTATCTAGTAATAACAACTTTTTATGTTCCTGCCAACCAGGCCAAGAAAACTGAGATCATAATCCTATATTTACCAAGAAATAGATGTTAAAGTACAATTAGCTTTTACAATGTCTCACTTGATTCCGCCTGTTCAGTGCCTGGTCATCAAGTGTCCTATGGTCAGTGAATGGTCACCAAGTGTCCTATGGTCAGTGTGACTGGTCAACAAGTGTCCTATGGTCAGTGAATGGTCACCAAGTGTCCTATGGTCAGTGACTGGTCACCAAGTGCTTATGGTCAGTGACTGGTCACCAAGTGTCCTATGGTCAGTGACTGGTCACCAAGTGTTCAATGATTAGTGACTGGTCATCAAATGTCCTATGGTTAGTGACTGGTCACCAAGTGTCCTATGGTCAGTGATTGGTCATCGTGTGGTCATCAGAAGACAGTTCCAAGAGCATCAAACCAGGCACACAAGGAGCCGTCCTGAAGAGTTATCTCTTTAAATTTGCTAAATGGCATCCTGAAATAAAGAAGAAACAATATAGCCAATTTCTTTTTTTCCCTTAATCCACAAATGTTAAGATTTGATCATGCAATGAAATGTTTTTAATGCCAGGGGCAAAATTTTGATTTCAGAAAAGGTTGCAAATTGCAAATCAGAATAAAATAGGTGAAACTACCTTAAAAAAGAAAAAAAATCATTCTTTATTGAATAATCATTCATTTTAAAGAGAGAGGATTACTGCTATAAAATTACCTGTGTCCATCTAGAAGCTTTGCCATCTTAAAGATGTTGTCCACCATTTCTTCTATTGCATCCTGGGACATTGCTTCCATCACTGGCCACATTGTCTCCCTAGATAAGACAAAGATGTTCAAATAAACAACAAACCAACATTTTTACTCACTGTCATCTGGCAATTGGTTTGAAATTAGAAGACATTTCATAGATAAACCATCTTCAATGACAACACATGGCAAATGAATCATTTATTAAAATCAATTTATTTCACTGCCATTGACAATGGCACACAAAATGTCTTATTCTGTGGCAAGTTGCAACCTTGAAATCTCATTCAAGAGTTTTTACTGACATTTTAGAATGAAATTTGTAGAGGGACTTTAAAATAACCTACATAAAGACATGCATTTTACTTTAATATTCCCAACACTTTTTACACCCACAGTATATGCTATGCATTGCTTGCCCGAGTTGCAATGGCTGCTTTGATATTATTTGTCATTTTATATAGATAAAAACATTACTTCAGGCCAATACCCACCTTCCTCCTGGGTTCCCGGGAAATGGTTGTTTACTAGGGATGTTGTTGTTTGTGCTCTCGATTGGAATAGGGGCACTGAACAGAGCTGACACTGGCTTGCCAGAACTGTCATCGAAGTTTGCCATCTAGAGTGTGAAATAATATGTTATATTTGTTTTATTTGGTTGAACTTTTCTTTGCTGAATTGTGTTCAAGTCTGCTATTTCATTATGGTATTTCAGATCTACTGGTGAGGAGTAAAAACATAAATACTTATTATAAATCAGATATCACCATGCTGTCTTCACTTTCTTTTTCTTACCATGACTTTTAAATAATCCAAAACGTGAACATAACTATATCCAGTTCACCACAAATTCTAAGGTTGATAATCATGTTATCAATTTTTTAAAAGATGTCTTAATATATATGGCATTCAGACTCAAGTGATATATTCTACGTACCATCTCCTCCTCACAGGCCTTGACTACATCTCGCACTAGTTCTATGGTTATGTTGAAATAAGCCTGAAGAATATGTTCGAATAATGCTAACATTATCATATTATTATAGTCTTAAATGAACAATAGATAACGATCCTAATTTTTCACTTAAATCTATGTTAGGCCCTTTTCCTATTGCATGGTATTCTTATCGGTGTTGCGACAAGGTGTCTGAACATAACTTGTTGATACAGATTAATATATCACACATTGGAAAAGTGGCCTTTAAATGACTGTTATTCTAGCCAATTTGAAACTCACTTCAGCTATCATTTTTCTATTTTGTCAAGTTTATATTTTTCCACTGAATTAGTCTTAAATGTGTAGATATAGCACGTTTTCATTCTTTTTGATCAAAAAATAATATAATATTTAATTTAGAATTGAATGAAAAGAAATTGTTATTGCTTAAATATGATGTGATATGAATAATTATGTTCCCAAGTAAAGGAAAAACTATTTTATTAGCCAAACCTTGAACATTCTCCTAAGGTTTTCCTTGCTGATGGACCCTTTGTTTTCCAAGTCATAGCCTTCAAAGGCATCTAAACATAAACATTTACAATCAATCAATCAATCAATAAATAAATAAATAAGATCTCTAAAAATTAGCATCCAAGTAATATTTCACCTTTTACTCAATTAATTCATTTTTCATTACATAAATCTTACATAAATAGGCTACCAATCCCACAAATTTATCTTTATTTAGCAAATTTAGTCTCTACCTTTTACAGAGTACAGAGTATAATACCAGGGGTGTTAAATGCGAAAAAAAAAAAAATTAAAATAAGAATGTGATGTGAAATAATTATCACTTTCTCCATTCACTTACAAGGCAGCTTGTCCATCTTGGTTCCCTTAACCAGTATGGACATCCCAGTGACCATCTCATGAAAGTCTATGTACTTGTCATCATTACGATCATAAAACTGAAATTAGTCGAGTAAGAGAAAAACTACAATAAATAAATTAAATTAAATGGATAACTCATAATCAATTCATTTTAAAATTATGTTAATTTTGGATTTTACAAAAAATCAGCTGGAAAAAAGACAAGTAGACAGACTGAGAGACAGATAGATATATATAAGATAAATAAGGTTATATTGTTTTTTTTTTCTTTTTTTATGTCTTTGATATTGATATTGGACGACAAAATCCCTTTTCCTATGATAAGACTTTGCCTGCTGACGAGTACGCCATGACCTTACCTTAAACATCCTGTCCATTACCAGGTTTTTAGTGGACGCAAGTGGACCGAGGCACTGGTCGAAGACATCCCTTGTTATCCCCCTCTCTGTTGTACACAGGGACTTATACTGGTCGTACAGGGACTCCAGCTCATGTTGGTCAACTGAAGATTTACATCAAAGAAAAGATTATTTTTTAAGTTTGCAGAGGGTACACAATCACACACAGCAGAAGAGAGAAAATGCACTTCTATGTTAAAAGCCTAAATCTAGAACAGAGGGCATTAAATGAAAGAAAAAATCAAAAATAAGTAAAAAGAATCCATTTAATATCATGTTATCAATAATTATCCAAATGAAAACCTAAGCATCAAGCAAATGTTGAAATAGACCATTAACATTAACTGCTGTCAGCTTTTTTAAATATTGTCACCTTTATCATGAGCTGTGCCAAGGGAAAGATACCAGTACTTACATAAAGTCTCTTTTTTAAAAATGGATATTTCTTCTTTGTTAAGTTTCACAACATTATATTCCTTTCCTGGAAAAAGAGCGGTAAAACATTAAGAGTTTGTTTTCAGTTATTTTATGATGTTATGTGACCCAAGTATTGAAACTGGCCAGCTCTGAAGACATACATGCATTCAAACCAAACATTAAGCAGGCAGCAGTGCTGAGCAATAAAATATCATTAATTGACTACCAGATGGCAGCACAGTTTCAAGTATCAAAATATCTATTTGGCCAGCAGATGTCAGCACTATTGTCAATATATATAAAGATATATACTTCTTCATTCACAAACAGGTAATCCAATTACCAATAAGAGAATGATAATGCACCAATATTATTATTATTATTATTTTTATTATATTTTATTCTACAAGGTCATGATTATTTATGTACCAGTACAGAAATAAATTGAAATTGAAATTGAACATATATACCTGGATAGAGGGGTTTAAACAAAGGCATCCTAGGGTTGGCAAGAGGTGGTAGAGGGATGCGGATCTTGATGAATAAATGGGTTTTGTTGTGTAAATCTTTGGGTTCACATCTCTCACAGACGTCATAGTCGATACAGTTGGCACACTGAAACACAACATTTATATCAATCCAGATGAAAAAACAATTGCATTTAAAAAGAATTCCAAAGTAAACAATGAAACACAATTGCACAAATCATGTAAAACTATAAAACTATTCTGGTCCTCAACATGTAAACATATTTTTCTTACTTTTTAATTATAGTTCGTGTACAAAATGTACTAAGTATTTTTTTCTATTGGGAACAGAAAGTTATCACTTTCCTACATAGTGTAGCTACTGAATAATACAAGCACCTGGAACCTGTGTAGCTAATTGTAGTGTTCAACTACTTGGTTATAATATTGTGATGACTTATGAGCACTAATTTGATTATACGATGCACCACATGACTCGCGTATGAATAAATTGAAATAAAAGAAGTTACGCTTACAAGAATTCATAATGTTACCTGCTCTTTATTTTTGACAATTTTTATCAGTCATAATCAGGCCCTACGGTGTCATCCACACGCGATTGCGTGTGTGTGTGTGTGTGTGTGTGTGTGTGTGTATGTGTGCATGTGTGTGTGTATACGATGCTTCTAGACAACTCACTCACCTTGAACCTGGTTCCACACACAGGACTCTGGCCACAGAGGTTACACGTGATCCCCCTGTGAACATAGCCATCTGGATGCAAGACAAAATACTTTCAATTTTATACTTATACAAAGCTTATGATGAAAGGTTCTTCCAACAACAGCTAAAAAATCAGAGTTAATAAGCTTCCACTAAATGTTGGAAGAACTTACATTGTTAAAATTTCTCTACTCTTGTTTCAAAAACTTATAATAATGTCTTTCAAAAGCACATAATAAAACCTGTGTCATACCAAGTCTCCCCTGATCTTCTGCTATGTGATACAGAAGGTGAAGCAACGCCTGCGCCTCTCCTTTCTGAGATTCTGGGAGAACTGGCATCAATCCATCTGCATGTCTGGGAGGCGAGTTAAGTATATGCAGTGTTCTTGAAGCCTGTGGAGATTCCATCATGCTCTCAGAAAGATCTGAAATTTTTATTTAACTTAGTTATTACATTCACGTTTTTTTTATTCAATACAAAAGAGCAATAGTAATCTTATAACAAATATTGTGAACAATGTTTAAAGGCCCCACTGTAGTTTGAATTTTAAAATGTCAGAAAGGTCTTTGTGCTTGGCATTTATTTCCCTATGACAGTAACAGACTGGGCACATACCAGTTAAACTGTTAATCTACTTACTGCTGATACTTTCAAAGTTTGACATGAACCTGACTTTATTATCCCACATTTTATTTCATCATACATTCATCATTTTCATTTCAAAAACATCTCACTAGTATTTTGTCCCACAATATCCATTTCCGTGTCCAGCGGCTCTGTACGTGGATTCCCTCTCTGTTGACTATGTATATGCGTGCGTCTATAGTAACAATATGCCTGGTAGGTGAGAAAGACAGAGGCAGCCCCTGCTAGGGCCCCTGCAGCCATGCTTTGAAACTGCTGAGAACCAAGTCCACCTGGCATGGCTGGAATATAGACAGTGGACAAAATGTGTTTAAATGTGTGTGTGTATTAATGAATTATCTCTTGTACTTAATGAAAACATACCCTCACTAAGTTTAAAAGTATGACTAGTGAGTTAATCACGAGAACAACAAAGCAGAAAAGATGGCAATTGAGAAACTTACTTCCAAGATCAATTTTCGTCCAACAATGTTTTCCCACCAATAAATTTATCTGGTCAACAGGTGTCGCTGTAACCAAAAAAACTTAACGTGGACTTCCTGTATTTTATCTATGTCTGAATATAGTTAGACATTTTAATCTATAAATCCCTCTATATCATAACAAATTACAATCGATGAAATGGGAAATGAAAAGTTTAAGTATGAATTTCTCGTTTTGGTCTATCTTGTCTTGGCACATCGCCATCTTTAAGAAACTGTGAAGATTACATATGATTGTGAATGATCTGCCCAAAATACTGGTTTTCATTATACTTCCCGGTATTACATTAATCGAAACAAGATATTGAAGTTACTGATATAAAATTTAGTGTGTGTAGATTCCTAATGACAGGAAAGTTCGGTGTAAACTCTGTGGCCTGAGATGACATTTAATGTTTGGCTTGAGATGACATATTACGGTCAGCTTGTAGCCTGATAGGATACTGCTGCAAGCTACAGCCAATACATTCACTTCAAGGGAGAAGGCCAAAATGGCTGCTAGAATTTTGAAAGCCGTAAGTATTTAATGTCTTACAAACCACTTGACAACAATTTTAGAGAACGATTTAACATTGAAAACAATTTTGATTAACTTAATGTAATAATATGTCATAATAAAGTGAGATGCTAGTTAATTATAGTGAATTTTTAAAAACAATTTTGCCCATAATAATGCTGTGCCACGGTATTTTGTTCATGCCTTTGTGATAAAAGTTCTACTTTGACTATGGAAACAATTTAATATTCTGTTTTTATACTATATTTCAGTCAACTGGCCTTACAGGTCTACCTGTATCACAAAACCCAAGAAAGGTATGTATCGATTTGTATGTCCTTACAGTAGTTGATGTACTAGTAATTTGATTTACCAAATCTTGAAATAAAGTCATGTCACAATGGTTTTAGTACATTAATTGTACACAATACATTATGATTATTATAATTTATTTGCTGCTGTCAAACTTAAAAACAGTTTGATCAAATCAATATTTTTAACAATAGTAATCAGGCTGCAGTAATTCAGTGCCCTTGACAGGTCATTGATATGACTTACTAGTACTGAGGAAAGTACAGATATTTATCTATTTTCAAGTACCATTATCAATACTTCTAGCCTTTATGCTGTTCTTATACAGATGTAAATTTAAGCATATTAACTGAGTTGCATATAATTTTTATGATTATTACTTTATTTTGCAGATGTTGTTGCATCTCTATGGTTTGACCTTTGAATCACTGGAAAAAATGCCAGCCAGTGCCGCATATAGAAAAAACACAGAAAAAATTTTAAAACATAGGGTAGATATAGTTAAATCTGTAAGTATATGTGAGGTTTTTCAGTCATTTACTGGCTCTGATCTTCTTGGTGTCATCTGTGTTTAAGTTGGTATAAGATTTAAACTTCCTAATCCAACAGATGTACCCATCAATGTAAACTTGAAAATCTGACCGTCTTCCGGAAGACCCAGAAGACGGCCTAAATCCGCTCCTGGTTTGCATCATAACAGCTAGCTCAATATATCTTGCACCTGGAGCTCAACAAACTTTTATTTCGTAACATAATATGCATAATATAAATGAATTTAGAAATAATTCTAATGTGGTAGTAAAAGCGAGGTTGGGGAGGACATTTTAAAGAACTTAGTTATTATTATTATTATTTTTAGTGGTAATTTATTATAGTAATCAACTAGAAGTAGTTACTGTAGTAGTAACCTTATAATTTAAAAGTTATGGTTAGCCATGATAATTATGCTGACATAAGTTTGGGTGTTGTTATACACTTGCTTTCTGTCTTATGTAGGGAACAGTAGATTGCTGAGGTTCCAATAGGACAATATTTATCTTCATTTTATTTCAGACTGAAGACATCATTCAGATAGAAAAGAAAATTAATTGTGGTCAAATAGAAGAAATTATTGTACAGGTAAGAATGGGCTTTTAGGCAGCAATCATGCATTTTATTTGTATTTATTTGCAGTCCTTAATTAATTTTACACAAGTTCATGATCGTATTTAATGGAGAAAAATGTTATCCAGATATTTTAGATAAGTTTACTTTTAGTCAAGTAGATTGTCTTAAGCATCTGGTAGAATTTGATAAGCAAGCTAATGTGTTATGTCTTCTGTCCTGGAATATAAATTGATAAAAACCCACTCTTGATTATAGCAAAGGCACACATTTAGGACTGAAAACAAAAAGGTTTATGCGTTGTATTTCATTATGTGTTTCTGAGGAAAAAATCTAGACTTTGACAAAATAGTAAGACATTGAAAAAAATTTGATCAGAGAGTGTTCTTTGATTCTTATGTCAGAGTGCAGTTATGACGCAGTTTTAAGTAATTAAACAAAGCACATTTTCAAACTCTGAACCTCTGTACAAAATTTGTAACAGTGTTTCATGTACATATCAGTTTTATTTTGTCCATTTTTTTTCTTTTGTTCTTTAGGCAAAAAATGAACTATCACTTGCCAGGCGTATGTTAATATGGCAACCATGGGAACCACTCCTAGGAGATGCTCCGAAGGATCAGTGGAAATGGCCTATTTAACAAATAAAAGTCCACAAACTGGGTTCATACAATTTTTTTTTTTTTTAATGTGTAAGTTAGCAGCAGAACTCTCAGATTCTGGTGTGAAGGGAATCATGGAAGAGCGGACGCTTCCTACCTTCAGAAACCATAAAGGTTAACAGAACAGTTTTCAACATGGCCATAAAACCTGAGATCTATTTCTTAAGAGCAGTATGTTTGTTTGAGGATGCAGAAAACTGTAATCTCTAGCTTTCATTTTATAGCAAGGATTATTTTTCACCCTGTTTGCACGTAATGGTTACCTCAGGAGAACCTGTTTGGTGCACAGTATGAAGTACTATGTGAGCTACAGTAATGAATGTTGCTAAGCACTCTACATGATTAGTATTAAACACTGTGTTTGTTTTATTAACTGCATTGTTTTCTTTTTAAGCTTTCCTAAATGCATGTGGTGGTTTACACAAGACCACAGAGAAACACTGAAAGACATTTTATATTTCTCTTGGAGGACAAGTATTAGATTTTCCAACACCAAAATATTTTCCAAATGAACAATGTTAAATTCCAAAATATAATTTGCTGTCATGCCTAGCCACAAAGAGGATATAATAACTTAAGGCTTCATTCACATGGAAAGTCTATTTTCTAAATTCTATTTTCTATTCGCGGTATGTTTAGTGATCACGGTCTGTGCCCTGAATATCCCGCGGCGTAATTACTGGCAGCGCGAGCCAGATACGTATACAAAGCTGTAATTAACTCTCGGCTGTGCTCGGAGGAGATTCTGATACCTTTACTTATGCGCAGTAGGAATTCAGCAAGTTCATGGCGACCGCGATTGCTTTGAAATATGTGTTTGTCGATTTTGTGCATATTTCGCGTCTGTATGTTTATGAATATCCCGCGGCTGTATGTTTATGAATATCCCGCGGTGTAATTACTGGCAGCGTGAGCCAGTTACTTATACAAAGCTGTAATTAACTCTCAGCTGTGCTCGGAGGAGATTCTGATACCTTTACCTTTCCATGTGAATGAGGCCTAAGGCTTCATGGAGTACATCTGCCAAACATAGTCCCTCGAGCAAAATAATTTGCTTACAGCAGTTTTTATGACTGTGTGATTCTGTTGCTTGAAAAAAAAATCCTCTAACCTCTGCAATACTAGTTAATAGTCAGCAACATGGCATTTAATAACTTAGGCTTCATTCACATGGAAAGTCTATTTTCTAAATTCTATTTTCTATTCGCGGTATGTTTTGTGATCACGGTCTGTGCCCTGAATATCCCGTGGCGTGATTACTGGCAGCGCGAGCCAGTTACTATACAAAGCTGTAATTAATTCTCGGCTGTGCTCGGAGGAGATTCTGATACCTTGACGCATGCGCAGTAGTATCTCTAAGCTGTGGAGTTCATCGGTTTAGGTGTGACGATTCAAACATACAGACGCGAAATCTGCACAAAATCGACAAACACATTTTTCAAAGCAATCGCGGTCGCCATTAACTTGCTAAATTCCTACTGCGCATGCGTAAAGGTATCAGAATCTCCTCCGAGCACAGCCGAGAGTTAATTACAGCTTTGTATAAGTAACTGGCTCGCGCTGCCAGTAATTACGCCGCGGGATATTCAGGGCACAGACCGTGATCACTAAACATACTGCGAATAGAAAATAGAATTTAGAAAATAGACTTTCCATGTGAATGAAGCCTAAATCTCCTGACGAAACCAAAGAAAAACTTTTTGTAATAGATTTAACTGCAGAAGCAAATAATAATATTAATAATAATAATAAGAGGAATACCAAGAGGAAAAGGTTTGATAATATATCAAGTTGTAAAATAAAAACTAGATTGTAAAGCTGGCTTATATTCAAACGGGACAGCTCCGAAAAATATTTAACAAAAAGGTTTTTTGAGAATATAATCTAATCAAACGTAGTCACTCTGTAAATATGAAAGCAAAAATATGGTTTGAAACTTGTAGGTTGAATGTCGCCGAAAATTCGGCAACTTTCATAAAAACAATTATCCTTTTTAACCAAGGAAAGCCACTCGAACAATCGCAAATAAAATCAAAATAGGGCCTGCAGGGTAGACATGTGTTGAACGACATCTGTCGAACGCGACTGTATGCACAAAAATGGTGATCAGAAGAGGAAGGGAAATGTATAGACGGAAATGTATATATGTTTGAATATTAAAAGCCATTCCCATATCTCATTTAAACATGAACCGGCAATAGTGTTATGTTTAGCTATAAAGGGGATATAATACCTTGAGGCTTCAGGATCCGCGCACCATACATTCCCGCGAGCCAAACACTATTTAATATGACACGGCATACATAGTCAATTTTATAACACATTTCTCCATATTCACATAGGAGTTGCGTGAGCATATTGCATGGAAAGTTATCTTTTCTTCAATCAACGTCTGCAAAACTAGTTAATCGTCAGACACGTGACATCTAATAACTTGACAGTAATCTCCTGACGCAACCAAATTTGAAGAACATTTTGTAATAATTGTCATCGCAGAAAAAAAAAGTAGTAGACAGGAAAACTTGGAAGAAAAGGTAACTCGAGTCTGAACTTTCAATTGCATTATTATTTTCAAAAATGAGAAAGAGGAGTTCAACTCAGGCAGTTTCTGCTATGGTACTTGCAGTCGTGTGCATTGCGGTTTATACTATTTTCATTATGCTGAATTCTTATAGTAGAGGCACTACCTTCCATCATTTATTGAAAAAAAATAAGAAAACAATGATATTTGATGGGCAATTTAAACATGAAGTGGCCCAAGTACATCAGATGGATGATCTTGCGGATGAACACGACTGGGTAAGAAATGGCATTGCTGAACTGGAACAGCTAGAACGTGCTTGGTCGAATTTCAACCCGCAGACTGATTTCAAAAGTGATTTCTGCCATGCCAACAACAATACTAGATACAAGTACAATTTCAATGTGACAATGTCTCACAACCATATACTGTACATTTACATAGAAGAAAGAAAACGGGTGTCGGAAAAAATGACCGTGTTGTCATCCGGGGGAAGTAATTTTCGAATTGAGGTAACAGGTAATGAATCCATGGTGTGTCCGGTGAGAGATTTCTTTAATGGAACCTACGTCGCTTATTGTGATGTTCATTCTAGTATACAAGGTACAATATACTTAGACTACACGGACTTTGAAGCGTTCAGGCACCATGATACTAAAAGAAAACGATTAAAAACTTTTCCCTGTAGAATCCACAAAAGGATATATGGGTTTCACTATGATTACCCCGAAAAATCGGTGAAACAGAAGATAAGATCAGAAACCAGAAACTGTTCTAAGGCAAACATCAAGAATTACGTTAATGGACGCTGGTGGAAACTTCAAGGAGGGTGGAAATGGGGAACTAAAAGCAAATGCATTTTCGAGTTCATGAGTGAGGCAGACCTTTGGAAATGCTACAAGAGGAAAACCACTTTTAGAATTTTTGGAGATTCACACCTTAGATATCTCAGTAATTACTTGAATCAGCTATTGTCGCAATATAGGCATATTTCACCGTATGCATTTCACATTTCCCCTGTTGTAAATTCCGCTCACCTTCATGTTTCCCCTGTTTTAAATTCCACTCACACCGTTCAAAACCGAAAGGAAATTATAGGTCTAAGCAATATTATATACAAATGGGCTCCCCTTGCTTCAGATTGCGAAAAAGCAATTAGTTCACTTTCTTCTAGATTTCAAAGCAAGCAGGCTACTAGAAATGATGTGGTTTTAATGGGGTTTGGGATACATGAATTAGTGCATTATAATCCAAATGCCTACAGTTTTATAAAATATGCTATTGGTCATTTTGGGGACTTCCTAGACAGTGTGCGGGAAGATCCTAAAACTGCAAACATCCGTCTAATATATCTAAATATTTTGCCGAGAATTTTGGGTGAAAGGGATGGGAATGATTACGTGGTTGCGGCGGTCAATGAAATCATCAGAGCAAAGATGTTAAAATACGGTATAATAGATGGATTTTATATTCTAAACCCAATGAAGTGGAATGATTGTGACAAATCGCATTATCTATGTCCAGTGCATAATGACCCAAGCAAATATAAAGGCCATCCTGGAATGATACTGGCCCATCTTTTGTTCAGAATCATGTGTGATATGTAAAATACATGACCATACAATGTGTTGTCAATAGCTCTTTGATAAAGATTTAAATATGTCCTTTTTGGTGTCAATTCTGACGGCAAGGCTGACTATCTTTCATAATAAATATGTACTTAGCCTATAGTAATTTTAATGTTGTCAGCTGACAAGAAAAAGTGTGATCTGCGTAAAATGCTAAGATGGTTTCACTCTTGCATGGAATAAAACTATACTTATATTTATTGAAAAGAAGAGGATAGCGTGTGTACATTGTGAAAATATACTGCTCAAAGAAGTTAAGAACACTTAGAAAAGCAGACATTAGAAAAGAATGTTTGTTTAGATATTCCATAGTATATTACTTAGCATTACAACTTTATTGTTTCAAACATTAAGAATCTTGATGCGTGTTCGCAACATTTACCACTTCATGGGACATTTGCAAGAGTGCAAAATTTATTTATTATCGTGCGGCACCTAAGCCCAATTTTATTTTATTCACTTTTCAGTTGTCTGAGTTTATTGCATAGAAAATTACGCTAAAGTCCGCAAAAGTACATGACGTCAAGAATGAGACATTTTACAAGCTTTTTTCCTGACGTAGTCAAACGTTGGAAACATTACGTAGAAAAAGCAACAGGGAGACAGGAAAAGTTGGAAAAAAAGGCATTCATCAATTATCCCGTAAAATAAAAACTGAACAGCTAAGCTGGGAGTTATAATTATTGAAGCAAAAAAGAAATACCTTATATTGACATTTGTAGGGCGAACTTTACCAAAATACAAACGCGCGCGCGTTTTTGGAAGCATAATCTGATCAAGTGAAGCCTTTTTCGATTACAAATTAGTACATAAAAATTGGAACAAGGTACTTGTGTGATGTTGAGCTATAAAAAAGGACATAATGCATTGCGGCTTCATGAGGTACTTCCCAGAAACATGGTCCTTAGGACCAAATAATTTGTTTACAATAGGATGCTGCATACAGTCAATTTCTATGAGGTGTGTGTATATTGCTTGAAAAAAATTCTTCTCACCTTTGCAGTACTAGTTAATAGTCAGCAACGTGGCATTTAGAGAAACTTAAGTTAATCTGCCGACAAAATCAAATTAAAAAAAAACCTTTTTTAAAAAAATTTTCATGTCATCGCAGAAGCAAAAAATACACGGAATACCTAGAGAAGAATGTTATGTTAATACATCATGTTGTAAAATTAAAACTAGATTGGAAAGCTGGTAAATATACAAACGGGAAAGCAGTGAATAAAATTTCACAAAAAATAATAAAATAATAATAATAATAATAATGAATAAAAAAAAAAAAGTTTTGTGCAAATCACCTGATCAAACGAAGTCACAGTAAACATGAAAGTAAAAATATGGTTTCACCTTGTAGGTTGAATGTCGCTGAAAATTCAGCAAATTTAATAATAATAAAAAAAAAAACAACGATCCTTTATAACCAAATCAAGCCTCTCAGAAAACTGAAAAAAATATGGCCTGGAAGTTGTAGGGTTGACAGATTTGTCGAACGCGACTATAAGGGCAAAGACAGAAATCAGAAATGGAAAACATAGACGCATGCAGTTTGCACTGCATTTCTATCGCTCCATTTTAACATAAACTGGCAATAGTGTGATGTCTAGCTATACAGGGGATATAATTCCTTGAGGCTTCATAATCCGCACATCATACCTTCCCGCGAGCCAAACACTATTTATTATATGACACGGCATACATAGTCAATTTTATAACACATTTCTCCATATTCACATAGGAGTTGCTTAAGCATACTGCATGGAAAGTTATCTACTTTTCTCCAATCTACGTCTGCAAAACTAGTTAATCGTCAGATACGTGACATCTAATAACTTGACGGTAATCTCCTGACGCAACCAAATTTGAAGAACATTTTGTAATAATTGTCATCGCAGAAAAAAAGGAGTAGACAGGAAAACGTGGAAGAAAACGATACTCGAGTCTGAACTTTCAATTGCATTATTCTTTTCAAAAATGAGAGAGGGGAGTCCATCTCATGTAGCAGTTTATGTCATTGTACTTGCAGTGGTACACATTGCAGTATATACTCTTTTTGATTTTGCTGAACAATAGAGGCATTACCTTCAGTCATTTATTTTAAAAAAAGCTCCACATTTTAAGAAAACAATGATATTTGATGGGCAATTCAAACATGAAGCGGTCCAAGGACATGACAGAATAATGTAGTGGATGAACGTGACAGGGGTATTCCTGAAAAGGAACAGCTAGAGCGTGCCTGGTCGAGTTACAACCCTAAAACTGATATTAGATGTAAACATTGCTGTACCGACAACAATGCGACATACATGTGCAAGTACAGTTTCAACGTGGCAATGTCGAACAACCATATACTGTATATTTATATATAGAAGAATGAAACGGGTATCGGCAAAAAAGACGAAAATTCGAAAAAGGTAATAGTGTGATGTTAAGCTATAAAAATAATATGATGCATTACGCCTTTACGTAGAATATCCCCGAATCATATCCCTTCGGGCTAAAAAATTTTATTACAATCGGATGCTGCATGTTTATTGCTTAAAAACTATCTTCCCACCTCTGCAATTCCAGTTATTATATAGTCAGAAACGTGGCATTTAATAAGTTGGCGGTAACTTGCTAAAGTTACCAAATAAGAAGAGCATTCTGTAATAATCGTCATCGCAGAAAAAAAGTAGCAGACGGAAAACTTGGAAAAAAGGATACTTTTTTAATCTTTCAGTTGAATTATTCTTTTCAAAAATGAGAAAGAGGAGCTCAGATCAGGCAGTTTATGCTATAGCAGTCGTGTGCATTGCGGTATATACCGTCTTCATCATGCTGAACTTTCACAATAGAGACATTACCTTGCATCGTTTATTAAAAAAAGCTCCACCTTTTAAGAAAACAATAATATTTGATGGGCAATTCAAACATGAGGCGGTCCAAGAACATCGACAGAATGATCCAGTGGATGGACGTGACAGGGTGAGGAATGGTATTTCTGAAAAAGTACAGCTAGAACGTGCCTGGTCGAGTTGCGACCCTCAATCTGACGGCAAAGGGGAACATTGCCATATCGACAACAATGCGGCATACAAGTACAGTTTCAACGTGACAATGTCGAACAACCATATACTGTATATTTATATAGAAGAAAGAAAAAAGGTGTCGGCAAATAAGACTGTGCTGTCATCCGGGGGAAGTAATTTCCGAATTGAGGTAAAAGGAAATGAATACATGGTGTGTCCGGTGAGAGATTTCTTTAATGGAACCTACGTCGCTTATTGTGATGTTCAGTCTACTATACAGGGTACAATATACTTAGACTACACGGACTTTGAAGCGTTCAGACACCACGACAACGAAAGACGCCATCATCCAAACAGAATTCACAGAATTATACACTCTTTTAATTATGGTTCCGTCGGGAAATGGGGATCGCAGAAAGAGAAGACAAAAAGATACTGTTATGTAACCAACATTGCGGAATACCTCAGTGGACGCTGGTGGAATATTCGAGGACGGTGGAAATGGGGAACTAAAACCAAATGCATTTTTGAGTTCATAAGTGAGGCAGACCTTTGGAAATGTTACAGTAGAAAAACCACTTTTAGAATCTTTGGAGATTCACACCTTAGATATCTTAGTATTTACTTGAATCAGCTATTGTCGCATTATAGGCATATTTCACTTGATACAGTCCATGTTACCACTAGTGTAAATGACATGAACCCCAGAGAGAATCGAAAGAAAATTATAGGGCTAAGCAAAGTTGTATTTAAGTGGACCCCCCATGCTTCCCACTGCGAAAAAGCAATCCGATCACTTTTCTCGCGATTTGACAAAAAGCCCGCCACCAGAGATGATGTAGTTTTAATGGGGTTTGGGATACACGAATTAGTGCTTACAAACCAGAGTGCCTACAATCTTGTAAAACATTCTCTTCCCCATTTTGTGGACTTCCTACGCCATGTTAGGGAAAACCCTAATATAGCAAACATCCGCCTTATATACATAAATATTCTGCCGAGGGTTTTGGGCCAGATGGACGGGAATGATTACATGGTTGCAGCGATCAATGAAATCATCGCAGAGAAGCTGGTAAAATACGGTGTAGAAATAATAGACGGTTTCAATATTCTTAACCCAATGAAATGGACCCCATGTGATGAAGCACATTTTCTATGTCCAAAAAATAATGACCCAAGAAAATATGAAGGTCATGCTGGAATGACACTGGCCCATCTTTTCTTCAGAATTGTGTGCGATTTGTAGAATACCTTGGTAACCCTCTATTTCCGTGTATTATATGTGTCATCGATAGCTCTTTGCTATAAATGAAAAATAAGTTCTTTTGGGTGTCAAATGTAACGACGAGGCTCACTCTCGTAGGGTGCATTCAGATAAACACATCGAATTTGCTGGGTCGGTCCAACTCTGCAGGGCAGGGATTCTCAATAGAGTGAAATCAGTGTATTCAGCCTTATCAGTACAGGATAATTATTACCCCTAGCTCCTTGAGGAGACGTGTTAGACAAGCAATCACTGGTGGTACTTTAGAAAGAATCCTCCCGGAGTTGAACCAAACCAGCAAGCAAGATGTAATTGTGAATCTGAATGCGGTCTTATTGAAAGCATGCAGTTAAGTTTTCCTCTCAGATAGTTATCCTCTCAGATAAGGTAATTCTTTTCAATAGGCTGTGTTATTTCAGTACCTAAATTATCTGTATACAATGTCTTGGGGGGAGGGAGGGGGGGGAAGGGGGGGGAGGCATCGCACCCGCGGACCCCCCTTCGAATAATCCTGGATCCGCCCCTGTGTACACGCTATAGTAAATACAAGAGTTTTTCAGTGACTGATGGACAAAAGATAATACGTAAAATGGTCAGTCCGGTCAATCTGATGAACATGCATGTTAGGTCCAGTAACTGATCGACTGCTTGCTGTCAGGCTTGAAAATGACCACGATTGTTGGATGGTTTCAAAAAAGAGCCAGCGGCAACGGCAGCACAAGTTGGGACTAAAATGCATGCAAGCATGCCCGTGTCCAGTGCTAGGCTTTGGCCTAAAAAATATATAGCCAGATTACTGTTATCTTTGATCGACAAGAACAGACAGACTGGGTCCCTAGCCTCTGAGAGTACCCCAAAAAGATAATGTTGGTAATAATAATTGATCAAAAATCATATCAAATTTCCAATTGTTTTTATTTCATCAAATGTTTTACATGTCTGTTAAAAATATCATAGTAAATTTTAAAATTGTATATTATTCACTTTACTTAATCTCTAGATGCAGTTCTTACAAAATAGTAAATATGCTGTAGAATAAAAATGAACTCTACAAGAACATATTGCTTTTTAATATCCCAAAACAAAATGTCTAAAGACACCAAAACTTTAAATTGTATAAAAAATAATTCATGATGGGTCTTTTGATTATGCAAACAGAAGTTCAGGATTATGTAACAATTCCAAAAAGCAAATCTTTCAACTTATCTGAAGTTGTTAAAGTGATTTAAGCCAGGGTTTTGAATGCATTCTAAGAGGATGAATGGCTTCCTGTTGAACTTTTTCAGGACAAATATAACTTTTGAATTTAAATTGGCAGATAAATTACCTTAATCAATATTGCAAAAATTGATAAATAAATAAAATAATAATAATAATAAGCATATTCATTGTCTCCTATTAAACCTCATTAGTCTGCCATCTTAAAAAAAAAAAAAAACATGCTTAAGGTTGGTAAGTAGGAGGAAAATGCTGCTTATCCAAGGAAAATTTGTTAAATATGAGTTTTAACAGCATTTCCATCACAGATATTCTAAGGGAATTGACCAAAAATTGTTAATTTATATTTGCAAATGCATGTATAATATTAAAAGCACAAATACTGAAGTATTTACCATAACTTATCATTGGCCCCATACATTGATACATGTAGGTCACTTCATACATGTAAGTAGCCTAACTTGCAAAACTTGAACACCGGGTAGACAAAAAAGTTCTTTTTTTAATGATGAAAATATTACTGTAAATAACTATCATTTCCATTTTATACTTTAACTGTACCAAATATGAGTGACATGATTCACATTTTGTACAGCAAAACCTCATGCAGTATGATATTCCCTTCTTCACACATTTTATATTGATAACTTTAATTGGTAATGAATAGTATGGCACTTAATATGAAAAATAAATGTACTGTACAAAAGATAGTGCCCAACTTAAACACCTGCTGGTTTCATCTAAAGACAATTCTTTTCAAATTTTCAAACAGATAAATGCCAAGAAATAATGTCACTACAAATAATCTTAGTCTAGACTGATGAACCTATTAATTTGTCCACCTTCTTGACACATTTGGTTTGTATGCAAATTGGAAGTCCATGATCAAAGATGTAAAGAAATGGAACCCATTTCATAAGAGTTGATTTCAGGACTTCTTAATTTCCCCAGATGTTACAGATTATACTGTTTAGCCCAGGAAAATCTGGTAAGTATGATTTTTTTTCTTGTGAAGTTTTATCTAGTCACCCCCTTTTTTTTTGACACATTATGTTCAATGTCACAGATAATTTTTCTTCCTAATAAAATCAACAAATTTGAAAATGCCCACTTAAAATTTCCAAACATATAATGCTCATAAGTATATAATATGATAGAACTGAAATTTTAATCCATGCTCCTCAGTGCCTGGATTGATCACTTTAACTAAAAAAGTTGTCATTTTCTGTGATCTGTAAGTTGCACAGAGTTTGAAAAATGCTGCAGTGCACAATGTACAACTTCTCAGACATTTTTTTCATAATGTTATTTACAAAGTCTTTAAGACAATATTTGATATTTGATGCTCATATGACATAAATAGGAGTATATGCTTTAAGCTACATTTAAAATTAATATCACCCCTCCATAGCTATAAGCTATGAATTGCATGGTTAACACAATATCAATATAAAAAATAAGATCACTTTTAAAGCAATTAAGCCATCACTTATTAATAAACTGAGTACTGAACAGTGATGTACAGAATAAATATTGTTCAGTACATCCCAATTAAGATCCACTTGTTGTTTGGTACATGAGTAATAAATATACTTACTATATCACAGAGCCCATAACCAAATTTAAAAAACTTCCTTTTCACTGACAGATTTTCCACTTAGAACCCATTACTATTGATACAATATATACATATGTACACTAACTATACAGAGGAACTAAATATACCATTACTTGTGTATGCTATCCTTCAATAAATACATTAATTTTCTGATATTGATCTTAAGTACATGGCATATTTACAGATAAAGAAATATATTCTTTCTAATGTATCATATCACATTTGTATAATTTCAGTAAAAAATCTCTAAAAAATGAAAGAAATCCTGTAAATCCCAGCTGCTTTCACATACAAGAAAACATTGGGTCGGGAAGTGACATTAGCAGATTATCATTCACATAGAAAACCTGTTTTGAGTCTTTACAGGCGAGTTGCTGTCCTTCCATGAATACATAATATACAAATACATGTACATGTTCATCAATATGAATAAATTAAACTCTCCTAAAATAAATGAGAGAGTTCAGTGACTGATGTACAATGTTAAAAGTTTGTCTACTAGCCATGTATTGGCATTGTTATCTCATACATCAGTATTCATTTAAATATTGTTATATGCCCAGTGTTTGTGGATATGAGCACTGTTCTTTCATTCAGTCTTTCACACACACAAAGAATGATCAATCAAAGGCCATAATTCACTGTACAATTACACTGAGATCAAGGAATTAATAATATACAAACTGTGATATGTGTTGATGATTCCAACCTCTGTATTATTTTTGATAAAACACGTATATATACAATATTTATAACACAATTACACACACATACACTGATGCTGTACAAGTAAAAAAAAAAAATTCCAAAATACATGGTTCTCAATCTCTTTACAAAACCAACTTTTTCAAAACCCACTGACAGGAAAATCCATGTACATGGCCTCAGAGTTACTATTTATTTTACTAGTAGCATAAGTCAAATACAGTAATTATCCTCATGGTTTTCTATCCTACATGTTTATTTAAAAAAAGTCGGAGAAACAATGCCTCACAATGCCTCTTAAAGAATATCCCTCTTCTTCCTCCACTTTAACAAATAAATCCCAGGACTTTGAATTATGTGATACAGAGGATTTCCCAAACTGGTTGCAAGCTTTTTTGCTGATGCTGCAATCTTCCATATCAATTCTATAGGAATCTGTCGATGAATTGAATATGGATAGTATGGTGTCATTTAATTGTGTATTATTGCAATACCTAAATGAAAAATGTCTGGGCAGATGCATGTTCTTAAATGACTCGACATTGATCCCTGTTTGCTTATTCCTAATCCCATTGCATGAAAGATATGTAATGTCACTTTCTTTTTTGCAAATATGACTCAGAAACAATTGAAGATCTTCAACAGTTTCCCATGTAAGGAATACCATCAAATCTTTGCATTTGCTGATACCTTCAGCAAGGTCACTTTTTACCTGCTTTGAATCAATCAGGCTTGTGTCTATGTCAACCTTGTATAGTCTTTCAGGTTTATACTTTAACAGCCTAGCAAGGACCCAAAAACAAGACCGTGGGGTCCTTGATGTCTGTGGGTCCCAGGATGGCTGTGGGTCCAAGGGTGACTTAGATTCAGCAGTAATATCACTCATATGGTCATATGCCATAACTTTCATAATCTCTGACATGCTTTCTGCTACTTCTCCAGCATCATTCAAGGTGGAGACACAGGCTTCATATAAACAATGAAGAATTAGCACAATGGAAGGATCATTTAAACTCCAAGATGAAATTCCAAGAGGATGTTGTCCATCTGACCCTACAGGTAAAGTCTCAATGATGGATTGCTGGACACAGAGGAAAAATTCTTTTAGTCTAATGAAGTCCCCTCTGGTAGCCAAAAGTCCAGACAAAGTGATCAAAAAAATATCTAACTGCCATAATGAGACAGATATATTTGGGTCCAATGCAACAGAATTTCTACTTCTGAGAAGATTTGGAAAATGGAGAAAACACTCCTCAAAGGCAACATCAGTCATGTATTTGGCTGCAAGGAAAAGCTTTATACTTTGGTGAGGAAATGAAATAACTTTCTTCTGTTCTCGCACTGTGCCAATGTCACATTCCTGCAAGAGACCCTTTCTTAATACAAAATCTAACATACTATCCTCATCCTCAGCTAAATATTCTGTACCTTTCACCAGTGCATCCCAAGAATACTTGCACAATATATTCAATGTGGGGGCAATTTGGTCTCTTGGTTCCAAAACCCTAACCATCATATCATCTACGAGATTAGAAAACAAATTTGCCAAACCTTGTACCTGAGATACTACCGGTAGTAATCTTCTTTCTTTTCTGCCCATTTCTCTAGTCACTTTCTGATGAGCACTATGGTAAGACATGCACAACAGTAAACAAAACAAGGGGCACTTTGCTAAGTCTGCCACAACAGTGTTTTTCTCTATTTTCTCAATCAAGTCTTCAAATACTTGCTCACTGACTTTGGTGCTTCGAGCATAGTTTTTTACAAACTGTACTGATTTACCTTTGATGGGGTCAAAGCCATTGTTGTAACAAACATGAAAGTCACAAAAGTCACGCAGATGCCTATACTGCAGGGGTCTAGACGTAATAACAACTGTAGATCTACAGTATCGCTCACCTCTTATCAATTCCAAAATTTCACCACCACTATGTTTATGCAACAAATTTTCATCAGCATCAACAATGAAAAGGACATCTTCCTGGCATCTTTCTATCATACGCATAATGGACTGAATTTTTTGCTTTTCAATGGGTTTTGAGAATAAATGGTTTAATTCAAAGATATGTTCCTCTATTGACTTTTCTACATCTATGTTCTGCAACAAAAAAACATACTGAAATTTCTCCACATAGTTCTTGGTCTCAAGCTCCCTACTGCCATCAGTGTGATAGTTATACTTCCGGTCTCTCATGTAGTAAGCCCAGTCCAAGGCAATCTTGGAGGCAAGTACAGTCTTTCCACTACCGCTCTGACCTTCTATTAGAATTCTTGTTGGAGGAGCTGGCAAATCAACCACATGGTCAAATATCTGGCGGTGGGACATGTGATCCCTAAAACACAAAGTTATAGAAATGACTGCTATCACTTTGAAATCCCCCTTCACAGATTTCAGAGTGTGTTGATCTGTATATGTGTGTACATGTGTGTGTGTGTTTGCATTTTCTGGCTCACAATACTGAATGTATCATTCTGAGTGTGTGTGTGTGTGTGTGTGTGTGTGTGTGTGCAAATCGTTGCACTGGTATCTGGACTTGATCTCCAAAATTTGGTGATGACCCCAATCTTATTCTGGACATGAAAAAATTCTAAAATCTAAAAAAATATGCCCATAGCAAAGGGGTACGTATAAGGGTGTGCATGGCAGAAATGATGTTTTGAAAAGACATCAAGGAGGCAGATGAAGATCTAGATATATATAGATCTAGTTACTACTTCAAAACTTAGACCCCATTCAGATGTAGTTCAGAAGAGATGCCTCTGCTTCCCGATGGTCTCCCGGCCTCCACAGGCACCATTGCTGCAGGGGCCTAGCAAATAAACCTCAGAGCAGAGATTTAACCCATTTAAAGGCGCGTGTGGATTGAGTCAGGGAGACCATCATTCAAGAATTAGCCCCATCGCTTTTGAACCGTGGTCAGCCACATTTAGTTGGTGGATCCGTAAGAACTCCATTCCGAATGGGGCCTTACAGTGTTGTCTTTCACTTCATTATAATTCCTTGGTGGACAATTGGTATAATAATTTAAAAAATGGTGCACAGTCCCTAAGGAACAGTGACTTTCTACATTCAAAAATATCTTCAGGAGAACCATGGATGGGCTAGAAAACAGGTTCCTCAACTTTTGTCACATAAGTGCAGGGACAATAAACAAACAAATACTACAAAATTAGGTTATGCAAAATAACACTGGGTAAGGAAATAATTTTAAAACTCATAAAAAATTCTGACTATCATGCAGTAAGAACCTAGCTATCAGACACAATACAGAGCCTGGGAATTTCTGTTGATAAAGTAGTTTTAAGGACTGTGTTATCTATAGATGAGAGCTCTCAGTGCCCAGCTTCCAGTGGATTTATTTTTAAGGGTTATTTTATGTATTTTCAAGGGCTGGATGGTACTGGTACTAAGAAAATGGCCCTCACAAATAACCTTGCTGTTTATGGGGAATGACTTTGAATTTTGTAAATTACAGAAAAAAAATCTATTTATTACAGTACTCATGTACATGTAAATGCTAATCACATAGAAATCAAAGCAAATTTCAAAATATATACATATATACACCACCACTATGTTTATGCAACAAATTTTCATCAGCATCAACAATGAAAAGGACATCTTCCTGGCATCTTTCTATCATACGCATAATGGACTGAATTTCTTGCTTTTCAATGGGTTTTGAGAATAAATGGTTTAATTCAAAGATATGTTCCTCTATTGACTTTTCTACATCTATGTTCTGCAACAAAAAAACATAATGAAATTTCTCCACATAGTTCTTGATCTCAAGCTCCCTACTGCCATCAGTGTGATAGTTATACTTCCGGTCTCTCATGTAGTAAGCCCAGTCCAAGGCAATCTCGGAGGCAAGTACAGTCTTTCCACTACCGCTCTGACCTTCTATTAGAATTCTTGTTGGAGGAGCTGGCAAATCAACCACATGGTCAAATATCTGGCAGTGGGACAGGGAGTAGGTCAATCTAGTTGGATCCATCTAATTTCTGGGAATGGGGTCTATCATTATCATATGCGGATGGCAACACAATAGCTACATCTAGCTCTGATCTGGATACCCTAAAACAGGATCTTCAAGCAGACTCAGAAAATGCAATAGACTTGTTTTACATCAAATGAAATGGAAGCAAATCCAGAAAAGTTTCAAATCATTGTCATACGAAAAAAGCAGGAAGAAGTATCTGATGAATTTATCTTTGATGGCAAATGCATAAGGTCAGAGTCAAGTGTCAAGCTATTAGGAGTATATTTTGACTCACAGCTCACATTTGATAAGCATATATTTGAACTTTGCAAGAAAAGTGTCTGCCAGTTAAATGTACTAAGAAGACTCTCATCATATCTGAATGTTCCATGTAAACTTTGCATTTTCAGACATTTTGCTCTGTCAAATTTTAATTACTACCCACTGAGCACTCGTGTGGCATTTTTGCAGGGAAGCCAATATAAAAAAAAAAAAACTAAAAAAGATCCAAGAAAGGGGCCTTTGTTTTGTGTATACCGACTATGCTAGTTCTTACCACGATCTACTGAATTTGGCAGGATTAAGTACTCTTCACATCAGTAGGCTAAGGATACAGAAATAAATAAAGTTGTAAATGGCCTTGCACCTCCTGCAGTATCAGAACTCTTTCAGAGAAGAGAATCAATCTATGGTCTAAGAGGGAATGATGTTCTAAACATCCCAGGTTTAGCACTGTGACATATGGAAAAAAACAAAATATTGTTGAATATATCCAACTCAGGGCTAAAAATTTTGAATGATCTACCAAATGAAATCAATGTGTTAGTCTGAATGAAGTGAAAACAATGATTAAACAAGGTAGCAGAGCTGTCAAATGTACAGACAAAAAACAGAAAAAAAAGATGCAAAATAGGTCATTTTGTCAATTTTGATGCAATAATGTATGCTTATTATAGCACAGTCAGGCAACGCTAATCTATAATCATGCACAACAGGTAACATGGTCACTAACAGATGCAGATCCAGAGATATTTTCTGACAGTATTCCAAAGTATCCTTGTTGATCCATCCTCCATTTTGATGGTCTTCCAACAGAAACCGGTTAATATAAACTTTAAAATCTGACTGTCTTCCAGGAGACCCAGAAGATGGTCTCAATCCACCCCTTCAATAAGATTACTCACATGATGAAAGTCCCAATATATGAAAAAAGATGACAGTGCATGAAATAATATTGCAGCGTGTTTAAAGACATAAATACCAATACAACTGCTTATGTGGAAATACTGAAAATGTGCAGAGCCTCAGGTGGATCAGGGCGTAGCCTGAGCAAAATGCCAGGGGGGGCAGTAAGCGGACACGAGGGGGCGAAGCCCCCCGAGGGGGTAGGGTGTGGGAGGGATTGTCCCCCTCCCAGGGTGTGGAAAATTTTTAAAAACTGTATGTATAATACTGCATTCTGGTGCATTGGCATGAACTGAGTTTGCTAAAAACAGTACACCTTTGTAAACAGATTGTTGAATGATTGTCTAGTGGCCATGAGTGCATTTTCTCAAAGAATTTACATCAACTTTGCAATTATTTTTTTACCTTTTTGATTATTATTATTATTATTATTATTATTTTTTTTTTTTTGCACCTCAAATCCCAGGGGGGGGGGGGGGGGGCAGCTGCCCCCTTGCCCCCCCGGAGGCTACGGCCCTGTGGATGGGAGTTAAAAATCACATCTTAAAAATGCCAGTGTTGGAGAAAAAATTAAAAAGAAAAAAAAAAATATAATTCCAATGAAGCTGCTATTGCTTCCTTATTATGGACGATATGTTATCTGGCAGAGAGCTTAACCTTTGGGAGTTTACAGGGAAATATCAACAAGGGTGCTTTATGAAATTTCATTTAATGGCCTAATTTAATTGATTAATTAGGCAAATGAGTTTATAGCACTGAAATTAGCCTAGTGAATACCCAAAGGGAATTTACAGACTGACCACACAAATTTGTCTATCCAAGGTCTTCAGGCCCATAAGTCACACTAAAAGAAAAGCAGAAAAAAATAATGCACAAAATAAAACAGGAGACTGCCAACTCTGATGCAACAACACAATATGTTTAACTGTACAGTCAACATCAAATTTTAATTATGCACAACAGGTAACACTGATGAAAGTAAAAGCATAAGGCTCCAGGCCCATCAGAGTTCAAGATTACATTTAGAAAGTGACAGAATGAGAAAAATGAAAATTTCACAAAAAATTCATGAATTTAATAAAAATGATAACACAATTGAGCTGGCTCTCTTATTTGAAGTTCATTCCAATCCTAAAAATCATACTTGTAAGTTAAAAATAATAATAAGTTTTCTATTCATATTGTTTGCAGTAGCAGTGCAAAAAGATTTTAGTCAATTTTGATGTAACATTTCATAAAAAATTACAGAATAATTATTACCAATTTTTAAATATTGACTATAAATAGCATGGACATGTAGAAAAGTTGATTACCATTCAGCTTCATGTCAATGGGAGCCACGAGTCCCACAATGAGTATGCCAAAGACATAATAATAATTATTTCACTAAAATGTATAACTTCCAGAAAAAGAAGCTAAACAGACTGCTTTTCCAACTTAGGCTGCATTTTAGTCCTGTGTTTCTTTTTTGAAAGTTTGACAGTCATAAGTAACAAGGTTTTCCCATAATGGTCATCATGGCAGCAGCACCAAAAATTGTGTTTTCTTCTATTTTGATGCAACATTACATAATGCTTAACAGCATGATGACCATCAATTTTTAATAATAAAATACAAGTATCATGGATTTTCAGAAAATGTGACTAGCATGGGTCTTCAAGCCTGTGGAGGTTCTAAGTCACACCTTGAAAATGCCAATAAGTGAAAAATTAAATTTTCACAAAAAAAATTGTTTAATTGCCAGAAAAATTTACCAAACAGACTGCATTGCCTACTGAAGCTGTATTTTAGTCCCATGTTTCTTTCCTGTAAGTTTGAGAACAGTAAGTGACATGATTTTCCTAAAATGGTCTTCATGGAAGCAGTGCCATAAATAGGGGTTTCTTTAAATTTTGATGCAACATTACATAATGTTTAACAGCATAATGACCATCAAATTTTCATAATAAAATATTAGTAACATGGACATTCAGAAAACGTGACAAGCAAAGGTCTACAGGCCCATGGAACTTCAAAGTCACACCTTGAAAATTACAAAATGTAAACAAGACAGCACTGTTCTGATATGGGTTTATTTCCATTTTTAACATAAAACAAAATAAACAGTTTACTGCCATTTTTATATGACAAACTAAGAAAATTGATGTGATGGGAAAATTATCAATAGAACAGTGTTATATGTCCAATTTCCTCCATTATGAGTTTCTGAACATAGTGGATGATTGAATCTGACAAACTGCAATGATATGTGTTTATTTTCATTTTTGACACTTTATTACACAATACACGATAACAAGTTTACCATCATTTTTACAAAATCAACTAACAATGTTGTAAAGATGCAGGAAATGCCAAACAAACACACTTACGTATCTTATTAGTTCAATAATGACACTGTTAACATGCCTAAGAATTGAATCTGAGGAAATGTGAAAAAACAGCATAACTTCTAAAATAACGGACCGATTATGCCGATTTTCGGACTAAACCTGCATTTTAGTAAGATTGACCACTCCTGTGAGTATAATGACAATTGGCCTATCTGTTTTTCCTATATTGTGTTATCAGTGTTGCATGTATGCTGAAAAAAAAGGGGAAAAACAGCTTAACTTCCATAAAAGTGGCCCGATCCTGCAGATTTTCGAACTCGACTTGTGTATTATGAATATTTATCAGTTCTGTAAGTTTCAAGCCAAAGGGTAAAACAGTTTTTCATTTATCATGTTATCGGTGTTGCAAAAATGCTGAAAAAAGTGAAAAAACAGCTTAACTTCCATAAAAGTGGCTCGATCATGCTGATTTTCGAACTTGACCTGCCTATTTTGAATATTCATCAGTTCTGTAAATTTCAAGCCAAAAGGTTTAATGGTTTTCCATTTATTGTGTTATCGGTGCTGCATATATGCTGAAAAAAATTAAAAAACAGCCTAAATTCACTAAAAATGACCCAATCACACTGATTTTCGAACTTAACCTGCGTATTATGAATATTCATCAGTTCTGTAAGTTTCAAGCCAAAAGCTAAAATGGTTTTCCACTTATCGTGTTATCGGGGCTGCATATATGCTGAAAAAAGTGAAAAAACAGCATAAATTCCCTAAAAGTGACCCGATCATGCTGATTTTCATCAGTTCTGTAAGTTTCAAGCCAAAAGAAAAAACAGTATTCCACTTATCGTGTTATCGGTAAAAGTGCACGGCGCCGACGACGGCGCCGACGGCGACGACAGACGCAGATGATGGCTATATGTACAGACACATCTGTGTCTGTACATAAAAATGGGAGGGACCTAAAAGCAGTGTTATCTCTGCAATGTATATGGTTAATGATAAATTTGTACTGAAATGATGATGTCTCAATGTAAACTTAATTAATTACCAGCTATAATCATGCATCATACTATGTCAGCTGCTATGTCTTATTTTCCTGTTGTAATATCTTAGACACAGTTTGGAAAGAAATCAAACTTGTTTTAACATGGTGTAATATACTGTTATGAGGGACAGCTTGTTATATTTACCCATACTTATCTGACATGTCAATCTCAGTAAAAATTTCATGGATAACAAGCTTCTGGAAGATTGGCCACTTCAAATACTGACAATGCTGAATGTAATAAATACTCAGTTCTTTAGTCCACCTGTGATGATCTGAATCTGAAATCAAGAAGAAAATAATATTATTGTTATCTAATCTGAAACAGAAAATTATAAAGCATTATAATTTATACATTGTACTCTATGCTTATCTACACATTGTATGCATTTTAGAATGCATTCTGATTCAGAACACAGTCAGATGATCTGCAGAATAACTGATCAGGAAAATAAATGTTCATCTTTGAAAGGCACACTTACCTACACCAGTATTCTCTGAGCTTATTGCAACAGAAGATGCATCACTGGGCTGGGTTTCACTGCTTGAAGGAACATTCTCAAAATAGTGGTTGTGTATGGTCACTGACTGCTGTTGCCTGATATTTTGGATAAACGTTGGACTCTGAGCATGTAAAACTTCTTCCAAGTACTGCATCATTTCAGAGATCCCTTTCTTCAAAATTTCCACTTTGTCTGCTACATCTGCTTTCAGGCTAGTAAATTCGCTTTCCATCATTTCCATTATATTTATCTCCTCTAGATACTCCTTCAGGAAAGACATACAATAACGTGCCTCTCTCTCTGGTTCAATAGTTTTATCATGTAATTCTGTGACTTCTTCTTGAGACATCCCTCCTACCTCCACTATGGCACTAGATAGTCTATTCCACAAACATTCAAAGTCAGATTCTTCCATGTCTGTAGTTTTCCTGTGAGCAAGCTCATTGCGCTCATGCTTTATCAGAATTATTGCCTTAGTTTTTCTTGGAACATTATGTTGTGAATGCCATTGATTGTTTGGGTAATCCCAAGCCTTGTTATTTGGAGCAGGGATGTTTGGACCTTGCGGATGCAGTTGACGTGTGAGAAGGAACAGAAGTGTGATATCAAACTCCTTTAACTCTGGATCTTGGTTGCTTTGAGGGAATATCTTCTCATACTGACTTTGGTATAGAAACCCCGGACGTCTATGTGACCCATAATAAAGATCATCCAGCAGTGTTCTATTGGCGGCAAACAGCTCTCCTAAAGTCTTTCCAGCAGGTTCAAGGATGTGAGTTTTGAAGTAATTTCTCTGTGCCTCTGCCCCATGATTAATGAGGAGACAACTTATCTTCGCATAATACTTCATCCTTCACCTAAATTATAAACATAAAATCTGCATTTGCATGAACACATCTACAGTACAGTACTGACTTCAAACAACAGTGTACCTAATTACCGACCACAACCGTCCACAAGCACTAAATACCATCCACAAGCGCCCTCCCATATGAAATAGTTGAAAAATCAGATAAAAGTTAGAAATTTAACATGAGATGGTGCTTTACTGAAAAAAAAAAAATAAATAAATAAAAGGCCCAGAAAGAGGTCATGAATGCAGGTCTGTGGACCTTTTGAAAACCACGTAAAACGATTTTCACTATATGAATACTAGTCTTCCAAGATGCATAAGTTTACTAAGTATACAGTAATAAACATTGTTATAGTTAGGTTGCCTTTAGATTTAACATACGTACGAGCATGCGGAGAATGGGCTTTGTATGTGTAAAAGCTACATTAGTACACTGAATGCGGTTATTTCAATAAATAAAGTATATTAGATAAAATTATCAGTACCTTTTTTTTTTCTATCAAAATCCAGTTAATTTTTCTGACATCTTTAGTCACACCTTCAAACAATGCAGAGCTAGTAAATGACTTTCCCAGTGTAACAGAAGACAACTCAAAAGTAAAAAAAAAATGTACAACATGTATACATAACATGGTAAATCACTTTTAGTTAAACATATCTGAGAACAAGGAAGTCACTTTTTGAAAATTTTGATCAATTCAGTACTTTAAGTCACCATTTTAGGGCCACATGTGAAATAAACTCTCTAGCAAATAATGCAAATGACATATATATACCTTATGATCTAACGCATAATATCCAAGACAAAAATTCCAAGGGCATCTTTGTGAACACAAGCACAAAAATTAATGTGCGAGGAACGTAACAACTTTCGCTTTCGCCAACACGCCGCGATGTTTTTACGGTTGGTTCCATTATTCTGTGTATGCATAAAAATTAAACAAAGCTATAAATATGTTTGATCATCAACTTATATGATATAAAATTATGAACATTTATCTAATTTTACTGATAAGAAGTTACATGAGAAAAATGTTTCATTCTCTCACACAAAATTCATTGGGCACTAAACGTAGTGTACGGCTTGGCCGGAACTAGTCAAAATATGATTTCAAAACGAGGCAGCCGGCCACGTACAGCCATTTGACAAGGCTCGGGAGAAGAAACAAAACATAATGGTAAGTTTTACCTCGATTTTCACCGACTTTTGCCACAGAATTAATAAGTGTAAAATAAGACACTGAAAAATAAACTTTATCAGTTTTCCGTCACGATCAAAAATATGACTGGTTGTTGTCATATTAAACACTGCCACTTTTTTTATACAAAAATTATAATGCCAGAATGGTTTGGTTAAACAGAAATTTTCAGCCTCGCAAATAGAGAGTGAAAAGGGCACAGTTGGTTTGGGAATTACTGTACAAGAATCCCCATTTGAAGTATCAATTTTGGGTGTGAAGAGATCGTTTTACTAGTCACATTTGTCGAAGACGAGCGTGCAGTATGGTACTGTACTTTTACAAATAACATGGCATTCATGCACGTGTATAATTCGTATGGTTATGTTCAGAATAGCACTTGTTCTGCTAGCTGAGTTGATCTATCTCATCTGAAATGTTAGCAGTTTAAATTATCTGGCATAAGATACCAGTGTCTTATGGGATGAGAACATAGGAAAAATGCCTTTTAAATTCAAAGAAGCTGCTAAATTTTTCAGGTTTCCGTCATAAATACAGTGGATACTGCTCATGAAGATATGATTGTAAGTAATTTGCGTGATATATATTTAAAAAATAATACAGTAATGTGACCATTTTTCTCTTGAAATTTAGATGCATATTATCTGCAGTACAACTTTAAGTTAAGAAAATTTGGTGGATATTCATTTTTCCAAATAGTTTCAGAATTTTAAAATGTGCTGTAACTGGATGTGTATGTTGCCTCACTCTTCTTTATATTCCCATGTCTTAATTTATTTAAATTCAAAGTGCATAGTTTTAGCGTACTACTGTATTATTTTGTTTATTGTCTCTTAGATGAATTCCAAACTAGTAAATATCAATTACTACTGTAAAAAAAAAAATTACTTAAATCATTATAAATAAATTTTTTTCTGATTTTGAACAGCTTTAAGATAAATTTTTGAATACCTTCTTGGACAATTGTTCCAAGGCAGTTCCAATTAAATGTTTTGAAGATCATAAAACACATCCGTGACCTTAAATACCAATCTCCCACCTGAACCAGGATGGTTTTTTCTTGATCAAACTATGAAAACGGTTACATTTCCATGGTGTGTTACAGCATGATGCTCAGATGGACTACTATGGAACAAAGTTAGCCACGTGTTCCTCAGATAGAAGTGTGAAGATATTTGATGTGAAGAGTGGACAGCAGACTCTTATAGCAGATCTCAGAGGGTAAGAGAACCAATTGGAAATAATGGGATGTTCAAGTTCTTCATTATAGAAATTTGGATTCAAAAATGGCTTCACAGGTCTATCCACTGAATGGTAATCGTCATAACATACCAAGCTCCATCATGAGAGAATGCTGAGACAAAATTTGCATGGTCTAGTAGGCCGTATTCTCAATAAATGTTACTGTACTAGCTGAATCGATGTATCAGGGAGGATTCTCGCTAGGCCACAGTCAATGTAATCAGCACTGTTGGACACCCCCACTGGAGAATCTGGGGGTAAATAACAATTTAGCTGAATACATTGACTGTTTCTTAGCAAGAATCCCTGCTGAGATAGTTCAATCCAGCTAGTACAGTAACTTAAGTTGGGAATAAGGCCTATAAGTAATATGTTATTATATTCCAGACATGAAGGTCCAGTATGGCAGATAGCCTGGGCACACCCAATGTTTGGGAACTTGCTGGCCTCCTGTGGCTACGACAGGAAGGTTATTATATGGAAGGAGACTAACGGGACGTGGGGCAAGCTGTATGAGTACACAAACCATGACTCCTCAGGTAAAGTGGACGTTTGTGCTGTCAGGGTGGTGATTAGGATGAAATTGTGTTGGCCTGGGTCTGTGTTTGTGGGTAACATTTTTCTCTCTTTGTTTGACACTTTAAGAGGCAATATTCTTCAAGGTTTTTGTAAGTACATCTTTTGTGTGTGTGTGTGTGTGTGTGTGTGTGTGTGTTTGTTGAAGGAGTTGAAACTTACATGAAAATTTTCTCCCATTGTCTAACTCAAGAAGGCACAGCGACTTGGAAGTAGAAATTTTAATAAATATTTGTACCTTTTGAGGTCCAGTACTAGTATAACCCCAAGTAAAAAAAAAAAGAGAATACTTATACTGGTAAAATCAGGGTTACTTGTAGTAACACTTTTGACTTAATTCACCATAAAAATACAGTGAATTTATTTGTGTAATAATTTATGTATTTATTGCTATTTGTTCCAGTGAACTCAGTGTGCTGGGCACCCCATGAGTTTGGCTTGCTGTTTGCATGTGGCAGCTCTGATGGCTGTATATCAGTTATTTCTAGTACAGGTAGGGCATAGCACTTCACCAGTGAGTTTTAGACTTTCTAATAACAAGTTCATAATTTTCTTGGAATTTGGTGAAGTAGAGAGTTTTGTTGGTCACAACTTTGAGACAGAGTAATAACACCAGGCATAAAATGATAAAACAGTTAAGCTCCTTTGATATGGACAAGTTAACCAATTCCTGAAAACAAAAAGTGACCAAATAGTTTTGGCATGGATCTGGTCATTTGATCGGCAGAGTAATGGTTGTTGGCAAGTTTTTACACCAAGTTATGTCTACATTTTAACTGTAGAGAATATTTTACAATAACAGATGATAAGCAGGTCCCTTTGATTATTTATAGGTGATGGTGTCTGGGACAGCAAGAAGATAACAAATGCACACACAGTAAGTTATAGAAATAAAAAATGTCATATAAGACAATCTCAAGTTTTATTAGATATTTCAGAGTATTAAGTGTTTCTTAATATTTTGAATTATTTATGACTAGTAAAGAAAAAATTATTTACCTGGAGAATTTTAATTAAATCAAAGTAAGTTCAAACTGGCTCATTTTATTTGTCTTAACAATAAAATTTACCTCATTCATGCTTAATCTTAAATTTTGATAAACAAGAGGTATCTTTTTAAGTCAGTCCAAGTGTTTATTTGATTAAATTTTCAGTTTTTTCCTCTGTGCACATGGTTCTATCCATGTCCATGTTAATATTGTGCTTGAATTGATATGAATATTTTCTCCATTGAAAAGATCAAGTCGTAACTGTAAATGTACACACAGGTGGTTTTCCCCTGCGAAAATTTGTCTCATTTTTAAAAGTTAAAACATGCGCTTACAGTGCTCAATCTATTCTAGAACATTTGTTGTATTTTGTTTTACAGTTCTTATGTTATTTTTAATGAATTCAATAGTTCAAGAACTGTTTTTAGGAAGTCCTTCAGAATGTCCTAGAACAGATTAAGAACATTTTTCTTTTAAAGAGAAATACATTAGGTTCTAGGTCAGATTGAGAACTGTAAGTGAACGTTAAATGAGACAAATTTTCGCAGTGGATTTCATTCCTAACAGAAACATTCTGTGTATTTCAGATAGGCTGTAATGCTGTCTCTTGGGCCCCGGCAGTTGTTCCGGGGTCGCTGATAGAGCAGTCTGGGGGACAGAAACCACAGCTAGTGAAGAGATTTGTGTCTGGAGGCTGCGATAATCTGGTCAAAATATGGAAGTAAGTCAAGTCGTTGCCTATCCGTTTGTAAGTGTGGCTTTTAGGAGCACTGGTTTTTTACTTGTCTACAAGGCTTTTCGCAAAGAGATGTCCAGTCGTCATTTGGACGGTCATTAGCTTTAAAAGGCAGCCTATATTTCCAAAGATGGATGGTAGGCTTACAAAAGTTTTGGGTTGGATGGTTGGGCTTGCTTGGGTTGGACTCCCTGTAAATCAATGAGCAAATTACAGATTCAAAGTTTGGACCTAGTCTACATCTAATCTAAGGGAAGGCTTGCTTGTCAAAGGTGAATTTGTAGCGAAACTTTGAAATTTGCCACACTTATTAAATTTGAATGGCCTCTGAAACTATTTATTTTAGCTAAATATTCTATAGGTTTGTTCTGATGAGTTTATTGTATGGATTGAAAAGGTTTTAGTCTGATTTAGACTAGTCATTTACCCTGTGCTAGTTTCTTGCTGCACCACACATTGCAAATCTTCTGACATGATGAGAAAATGAAAAGCTTGTATTTATTTATAAAAGGCATTTAAAATAGGGGCAGATGGAGAGAGACTTTTTCACCATGGTCTGTGATGCAGGGATGAAAGTTTTTTGACTACTGATGGATTTCTGACTTTTTGGGGGCCAAAAAGATCATTGGCCTAGGCAGCCCCCTGGGCCCCACGCTATTTTTTTCTAATTTTTCCTATGACCCCAGACCATATTTTCTAACTTTTTCACCTAATGGCAGTCTCATCCCTGGCCCCAGTTTCACACAAAAAAAAAAAAAAAATAATAATAAAATAAATAAGTCAGGTTCTCTAAGAACTTAAATACCACCCTATCAGGAGCAGTGTTATAGCACTCTCTTGGAAATCCTAGTCAACTAAGCCAGGGAACTGACTTCTGTTAATATTTGTTTCAGAGAGGAAGATGACCAGTGGGTGGAGGAACAGAAACTGGAGGGCCACAGCGACTGGGTGCGAGATGTGGCATGGGCGCCATCTATAGGCCTGCCGAAAAGCGTTATTGCCAGTTGTTCTCAGGTAGCCTCCGTTTTCCCAGTATGGGTTTTGTATTTCTAGACCTTGTGTATTAAATTTTCTCCCAATATTTAAAATTATTTACTTAGTTTAGACCAATAATGTATATGCTCATATAAGTATCATTGAATAAGCTGTAAGTGAAATGGTTTTTCATTTACAAAAATATGATTATTCCAGGACTGTCGTGTGATAATATGGACAAATGATGGAACAAGCAGCGCCTGGTCATCAAAAACGTTGCACAAATTTAACGACGTTATTTGGCACGTGAGCTGGTCTATTACAGGGAACATACTGGCTGTGTCTGGAGGAGATAATAAGGTTGGTTAAAGGGAAAAAAAGACATGCAATCATATATATATAAGCTAGGTGAAAGGGGAAATAGGTATGGGATAATTGATAAGGTAGTTAAAAGAGGTGGAGAAAGATATGATAAGAAAAGACAGGTGATAGTGCACAACAAGGTGTTACACTTTTTTATAGTATGCATAAATTTTTGCTTCTGTATATCAAATATTTGGATAACTTTTTATGTACAGACACAGATGTGTCTGTACATATAGCCATCATCTGCGTCTGTCGTCGCCGTCGCCGTCGTCGCTGTCGTCGCCGTCGCCGTCGCCGTGCACTTTTACCGATAACACGATAAGTGGAAAACCATTTTGCCTTTTGATTTGAAACTTGCAGAACTGATGAATATTCATAATACGCAGGTCAAGTTCGAAAATCAGCATGATCGGGTCACTCTTAGGGAATTTATGCTGTTTTTCCACTTTTTTCAACATATATGCAGCACCGATAACAGGATAAGTGGAAAACCATTGTACCTTTTGGCTTGAAACTTACAGTACTGATGAATATTCATAATACGCAGGTCGAGTTCGAAAATCAGCATGATCGGGTCACTTATAGGGAATTTATGCTGTTTTTTCACTTTTTTTCAGCATATATGCAGCACCGATAACACGATAAGTGGAAAACCATTTTACCTTTTGGCTTGAAACTTACAGAACTGATGAATATACATAATACGCAGGTCAAGTTCAAAAATCAGCGTGATTGGGTCATTTTTAGTGAATTTAGGCTATTTTTTCTCTTTTTTCAGCATATATGCAGCACCGATAACACCATAAATGGAAAACCATTTGACCTTTTGGCTTGAAACCTACAGAACTGATGAATATTCATAATACGCAGGTCAAGTTCGAAAATCAGCATGATTGGGTCATTTTTAGTGAATTTAGGCTATTTTTTCACTTTTTTTCAGCATTTTTGCAACACTGATAACACATTAAATGAAGAGCTGTTTTACCCTTTGGCTTGAAACTTACAGAACTGATAAATATTCATAATACGCAGGTCAAGTTCGAAAATCAGCACAATCGGGTCACTTATAGGGAATTTATGCTGTTTTTTTCACTTTTTTCAGTATATATGCAACACTGATAACACAATATAAGAAAAACAGATTGGCCAATTGTCATTATACTCACAGGAGGGGCCAATCTTACTAAAACGCAGGTTGAGTTTGAAAATCAGCATAATCAGTCCATTATTTTAAAAGATAATGCTGTTTTTTCACATTTCCTCACATTCAATTCTTAGGCATGTTAACAGTCTCATTATTGAACTAATAAGATACGTAAATGTGTTTGTTTGGCATTTCCTGCATCTTTACAACATTGTTAGTTGATTTTGTAAAAATGATGGTAAACTTGTTATCATGTATTGTGTAATAAAGTGTCAAAAATGGAAATAAACTCATATCATTGCAGTTTGTCAGATGCATTCATCCACTATGTTCAGAATCTCAGAATGGAGGAAGTTGGGCATTTAAAACTGTTCTATTGATACTTTTCCCATCTCATCAATTTTCTTCATTGGTCATATAAAAATGGCAGTAAACTGTTTATTTTGTTTTATGTTTAAAAAGTGTTAAAAATGGAAATAAACCCATTTCAGAACAGTGCTGTATTGTTTACATTTTGGCATTTTCAATATGTGACTTTGAAGTTCCATGGGCCTGAAGGCTTTTGCTAGTCACATTTTCTGAATAACCATGATACTAATATTTTATAATTAAAAATTGATGGTCATTATGCTGTAAAACATTATGTAATATTGCATGAAAATTTGAAGAAACCCCTATTTTGGGCACTGCTCCCATGATGACCATTTAAGGAAAATCATGTCACTTACTGTTCTCAAACTTACAGGAAAGAAACATGGGACTAAAATACAGCTCCAGTAGGCAATGCAGTCTGTTTGGTAAATTTTTCTGGCAATTAAACAGTTTTTTTGTGAAAATTTAATTTTTCACTTATTGGCATTTTCAAGGTGTGACTTTGAAGTTCCATGATCCTGAAGACCTTAAAATTTTTCTGGCAATTAAACAGTTTTTTGTGAAAATTTAATTTTTCACATATTGGCATTTCCAAGGTGCGACTTAGAACCTCCACGGGCTTGAAGACCCGTGCTAGTCACATTTTGTGAAAATCCATGACACTTATATTTTATTATTAAAAATCGATGGTCATTATGCTGTTAAGCATTATGTAATGTTGCATGAAAATAGAAGAAAACACAATTTTTGGTGCTGCTGCCTTGATGACCATTATGGAAAAACCGTGTTACTTATGACTGTCAAACTTTCAAAAAAGAAACACAGGACTAAAATGTAGCCTGAGTTAAAAAAGCAGTCTAATTGGCTTCTTTTTCTGGAAGTTATACATTTTAGTGTTATATTCATTATCTTTTTTGGCATATTCATTGTGGGACTCGGAGCTCCCATGGACATGAAGCCAAATGGTAATCATATTTTCTACATGTCCATCCTATTTATAGTCACTAAACAAAAATTGGTGATAATTATTCTCTAATTTATTATGTAATGTTACATCAAAATTGACAATCTTTTTGCACTGCTACTGCAAACATTATGAAAAGAAAACTGTGCTACTTATTATAATTTTAAACTTATAAGTACGATTTTTAGGATGGGCCTTCAGCTCATGAGAAAACCAGCTCTATTGGATTATCATGTTTATTGTATTTATGCATTTTTTGTGAAATTTTCATTTTTCTCATTCTGGCACTTTCTAAGTATAAACTTGAACTCTGATGGGCCTGAAGCCTTATGCTTTTACTTTCGTCTGTGTTACCTGTTGTGCATAAGTTGATGTTGACTGTGCAGTTAAACATAATGTATTATTGCATCAGGATTGGTAGTCTCCTATTTTGGGCATTATGGTTTTGTGCTTTTCTTAAGGTGTGACTTATGGGCCTGAAGACCTTTGAGTGGGTCAGTCTTTAAATTACCCTTGGGTATCACTAGATTAATTTCAGAGTTATAAAGTCATTTGCTTTAATAGGCCATTAAATGAGATTACGTAAGGCACACTTGTTGATATTTCCCTGTAAACTCCCAAAGGTAAAGCTCTTTGCTAGATTAATAATAAGGAAGCAGTGATAATTATGCAGGTAAATTTTGTTTAATATTGCAAATAAGTTTTAAATATATATATATATATATATATATATATATATATATATATATATCAAACTGGAAGATTAAAAGTTTGAATAGCAGCTTCATTGGAATTATATTTACCTCAAGCTCTGCCAAGGAGGTTATATTTTCACCCCTGTTTGTCTGTCATCCACATAACACAAAAAGTTATGGACTGATTTTGCAGAAATTTTCAGGAACTGTCGGAAGTGGGCCAAAGAGGACAATGATTAATTTTTGGTGGTGGTCCGGATCAATAATCAATCAATTATCAATAATAATCAACAATTGCTGCCTTGGCAGAGGTCTGCACTCTCAAAGTGCTTTTCTAGTTTTGTTGTTTTCCTTTATAATTTTTTCTCAAACACTTGCATTTGTGACTTTTAGCCCCAGGCAGGCTCTCATCTGCCTGGGGCTCTGCACATTTTCTGTATTTCTACATAAGCAGTTGTATTGTTTTTTATGTCTTTAAACATTATGTAATATTTTTTTATGCACTGTCATCATTTTTCAAATATTGAGACTTTCATAATGTGAATTTGAACTCTCATGGTCCTGAAACTGTAATCTTATTGAAGGGGTGGATTGAGACCATCTTCTGGGTCTTCCGGAAGACAGTCAGGTTATTAAGTTTATATTGACTGGTATCTATTTTTTTCTGTTGGAAGACCATCAAAATGGAGGATGGATCAACATAGATACTTTGTAATACTGTCAGAAAATATCTCTGGGTCCGCTCGTGTTATTGACCATGTTACCTGTTGTGCAAGATTAAAATTCAGTGTTGACTGACAGTGCTATTATAAGCATTATTTATTATTGCATCAAAATTGACAAAATGACCTTTTTTGCATCTTTATTTTCTGTTTTTTTGTCTGTACATTTGACAGCTTTGCTGCCTTGTTTTAAATATATCATGTATTCTGAATATAACATACACTTTTAAGGATATTTCAATATTTTGGCACACAGCAATGATTTAAATTTGACATGTGGACTATGCAAGATTGTAATATCAGCCATCAATTTCCAGAAAAATATTGGGCACAGAGTGCACTTATTAGGCATGTACATAGTAGTACTCTTCACAAACTCATGGTGTATTCATTACTTATCTGATTATTAGATCATCCTTGTACTGAGTATATATGTATATTTCAGGTGAGCCTGTGGAAAGAGTCCCTAGAGGGCCAGTGGGCATGTATAAGTGATGTCAACAAAGGTCAAGGTCAGATCACAGAGGCAGAACCTCAGGCTGCATAAACATCAGGAGAACTGGCATTGTGTGTTAGGCGATAACAGTCATGGACAATTAAATATTATCAGAAAGAAATCGAAAAGTTATTTTTAATGAAAGTGAGAAGTGTTTAAATGTCATTCGTTCATTCAAAATGTAAGCATCTTTGACAGTTTTCATCAGGAGAGAAATGGAGCATTATTTTTTTATGTTCAAAACTGGGTTAAGACAAAGTGAAAGATTTTCTGCAGTTGCTGATAAAAATGTTCATATAGTTTGGCTGAAAAATGTAAAATGTTTGTAAATTCTCCAATTTTTTTTTCTCTTGACATGTCTTTAAAGCAGAAATGTTTTTGAATGAGCCCGAAAGCACAATTATCATTATAACAGCCCACTTAATTATAATTACAAACAAAAGCTTAGGTACCATTTTTGGTAAAGTTAAAGAAGTGGGGTACACTTGAGCCAGTTTGCTCATGTAACGACATAGTGGACAGTTACCAGAAAGCTCAGTGTATATTATTTAGGACGAATACTACTCTCATCAATGCTTTTTTACAAGAAGGGAAAGATAAAGAGATCCAGCCTCATTTGTTCCATAAAGAGATTTTTCATTTGATATGTATAAAATTCTGTACATAAGTAAAAATCCAATGACATTTTGTAGCATTTAATATTTAGGAATTTGAGAAAGTAGATTTCATTTTAGAAGGTGTAACACGTCTTGTTAGTCAGAGTCGAGTTAAAATAATTTAATCAGTGATTTAAATATAAAATAAACATTTTCCCTTGTACGCTTGGTAATTGAAGAGATGTAGCAAACAAAAAGAAAATACGATCAATATTCTAGCAACCCCCGAAGCCATTACCTGGTTTGTCAAAGAACGATATAGAGTTTGGAGTGTTATATTCAAAATATTAAAAAAGAAGCAGGGGGCGTGTCACTGTGCCAATTGATTATCCCTAGCAGGCTGTAATATAGGCCGTGTTGAACCACCACTTTTAAAGTATATATTAAGTACATAATAAATGATTAAAGTAATTTTTGTGTTTTCTGATGTCCCTTTGAGTGATACAATGAATAGTGAAGTTTGGCGTAGTCAAACGTTAATGTATGGCGACTGTTTAACACTAAATACTCTTACAAATTTGCTTGTAGCCTCGGATTCAATGCTGCACATTTTTGACCAGGCTTTCTTAGCCTCGGATTCAGTGCTACATCTGCTGATCAGAAACCTTGCCCAATCACGGGGTTTCTCCACTAAGCCGGCGTGATAGGGATGGTAGTCCGTTAGGAACTGTTGTCCGTTTCCCTTTATTCTGCACAGGTGATTTTCGCACCATATACGAAAATCAGCCCTAACCTGTACTCATCTAGGGACACCGGACTTCCATTCCAGGAACTACCATTCCACTCACAAGATGTCGTCATCGCAGAACGCGTGATGTATATACACACTACTGCAGAGTAAGAACAATATTGAAAACGGAGATATACAAAACCCTGTAGGAAAAAAAAGAAAATCGAGGTGAAAACTCTACTTTAGTTCTAATGAGTAATTTGACACGTGTCTCTATATACTACCATCTGATACATATTTTAATTTCTTTACATTTACTAGTAAACTTTATTCGATAAAAAGCGGATTCAGTCTAAAAACAATCATAATAATTGGATTTATTATAATGTCACCGATTCTGTATATGGACACATTTTTAGGGGTTTTCTTAAACGAGATCGACAGGGGGCGAGGGTGACATAAGCATGCGCTGATCCTCTATCATAAGTTACTTTAACCTGATATTTACAAAGATTGTCCATAGGTCTTTAATTATCTACGCTTATCGATCACCAGTCGGACGTTTGTCAGTCCACACTAACAGAAGGGCCACTCTTCACTGACCAAGCAGTAACGATGTTCCGACTAATACTTACTGTAAGTTTTACAAGCTTGCACTTCTTTTTGACGGTTGGTTCTGAAACTGTTGCCCCTAAGACAGATGTAGGTTCTCTCCAAGGAAAGTCCGTAGCAGGATGCTCTTTTGATGACGGGCAATGTGTGTACCAAGTCAATCTCGGCCACCGTGGAACGTGTGACACCACTGGCAAAGATGGAGACACAGCTCTGGTGAAGTTGGCGGAACTTCAAAATAAGCTTCTTGAACAGAGTCTGCTCACACAGGTGATTTTTCTTTCGTTGTGATGTTTTGCTATCACGTTTGAACAAAGGGGAGCTCGACCAATTTTGTGAGGGATAAAGGTAGCTGAAGATAGTAAAACAATTAGAATACATTACATGTCAAGTTTTAAACTACTTTGTGCTCTAGATTTTAGAATAATACCAGAAAGCGAATCCCCCCAATTAAGTTAAGTGTGTTTGTTTGCATGTAAATATATGAAGATTTATTTTAAAATTTACTGATAAAAAGGCGTTAAGGAGAGCACCCCCCCCCCCCAGGCTTTAATCCCTCGTTAAAACAGTGCCCTATGGTATCTCTCCAGGCGGTTTCTATGAAATACGACAACGTCACCATGGTAACCCAGAAGTTGCAGTCGGTCTTGAACAGTCTAGACGGAGTTACACATCGGGTTTTGCTACCCCTTCTACAAACCGCTGTTTCTGCAAACAATGCCACAAGAGCGGAGCTTGCGTCCGTGCTAACAAGACTTCATACCCTAGAGAAAGAGCAAGGGAATTTGCTGCTTTGGTTAACTAGAATTGAAAACGAAAGAGCTCAGCTCTTGTCGAAAGTAGATGCTTCTCCTCAGGGTAGGGCCATATTTTATTGTATGTGATACACTAGAGAGTTATCTGTAATTTTGATGATTGCCCTCGTTAATAAATGATTAGCTCAAATACCAAAGATCCTGCGTCGGTCAAAACATATCCATGAAGTGAAACGATTGTGGAGTTCTAGATTACATTTCATTGCAAGAAATAAAAGTCAACTCTTCGCTTTACACATCAAGGTGATTTGATTCTTAAAAATTAAAATATAATTTTGACGACCAGAAAGCATTGAGATCATGCTAATCAGCACGGAATTGGGTCATGGTTCTCGAACATTGTTTCATCCCATGTTGCATTATCAGTTTATTCTAGCTGCTCCGAGTGGAAGAGAAATGGTCACCGCCAAGACGGCCACTATTTACTGGACGTGGACGGTAAAGGCGGCGTTCCAGCTTTCTACGTGTGGTGCACCATGACGTCATCACCACCTACGGCGTCCATCGGCCACGACCAAGGTCTCCGAACTAAGACGGATGGTCATGAACCAGCAGGATCACACGTTTGTATGTTTTTCTCACCTTGAATTTCTGAATGACTCGTTTAAGTTCCTTTTTTATCTGATGAGCAAATCAAACATAATTTATTACAATTATTAAAACACCAGTAAGCACGATCGAATATATTAGCTAAATATTTCATTAAAACGACTTTTGATTGTTTGCTATAGCCTACTTTTCTCAAATGCCCATAGTCAAATTCACCTGTTCACATTCCACCTAATTAAGTTTCTTAAGTATAAAAACCTTTGATTGGGGTTAGGGAGATTGTTCGGCCATTAACAGTAAAACATAACAAGAGAGATTTTATAAAGTGTCCAAATTCAAATTGGCGTTGCCTAACTGCTTCAATAGGACATATATCTTTTATTTTTCCATCTCACAGTTCGTGTTTTGTATGACGTCACCATCAGGCAGCTTACAGCCCTGATGGCCAACTCGACTAACTGTAAACAGCATTTGAAGTACGAATGTTATTCAGCTTCTATTGGCGCAAACGGCTTTCGTGTTCCCTCCAATTCATGGTGGGTGTCACGTGACGGCGAAAGCATGACGTACTGGCCTGGAGGGGATCCCAGACTGGGAGGATGCGCTTGTGAAAGAACAAATACATGCGCTGGCGGTGAGTTCGGTGAGTTACCCCGGTATGTTATGTACCCTGTATTTAAAATTTTACATTAACCATTGGAAGTACTGAATACTTCACGAATCCAATAATCTGCACTTAAATTGTGCTTAGCGGGTCGTCACATAGGCTACATTGTATCTGACATCGAGCTACGTTAGAACCCGCACTGTGTTTTGATTCAAATATTTGATAACTGCCATAAAAATTATTTCCTCTGTTTTTGAAAACTTGCACAGGTTACTATTTTATGTTTCTAAGGGAACAAGTGCAACTGCGACATGAACGACCATACTTGGCGTCAAGACGAGGGCTACATCACTGACGTCACTAAACTTCCGGTGTCAGAGCTGAGATTTGGCGATACAGGACGCAACGATGAACTCGCCTATTTCACATTGGGACCGGTCCAGTGCGAAAATTAACATTCTTAATGAACATTATAAGCGTTAAATGTAATGTTTGAATCGGACGGCGACACCATACGGTAGCATGGTCGTGCTAGCACGAAAATTCATGCGTTAGCACTCCTATCATTGACGATTCTGATGTAGGCCCTACTGTCTGTGTTAACAGACAGTAGGCCTACATATAAGAATCGTCAATATGAGTGCGCATGAATTTTTGTGCTAGGTCGTGCGTGATTTGTTGAAACCATGAAACTTGTTAGCTGCAGTTTAATTGAGTGGGATGTGGGCAGATGATTTTTATTTGGGTCCGTTTTAGATTTAAATTCCAAATTCCAGGCTTTATTTGACATGAAAAGCGGGCATAATATCAGCACGATTGAGTTTCCTTTTCACTTTTTGGTAAAGTTATTGATCTTTAAAATGCATTTCGCAATAAAATAGTATGTAAGTACGTCTTCTAGTCGTATTTCAAATGAAATAAGTTTTTAAATCTATAACTGGACTTAAAATTTTGTAGCAATTTTTCTCTATGGAAGACGTCACTTCCACAAGCGTGGCACTCGTAAGCAGGCCCGTAACCAGCAATTTCAGAGGGAGGGTTCGTTTTCTGAAAAAGTGGACCTTTTACCATAAAATCCTCAAATAGGTCAAATTTTACCCAGAGTGGACCTTTTCCCAGCAAAAAGGGTGGTTCTTTCGAACCCCGCGAACCCCCCTGGCTTCGGGCCTGCGTAAGACTGATCTCTGTGCAAGGTGAGCGCAGGAATGAAAAGGAACTTTATCCCGAAGGTCGTATCATTTAGGCCTAATACAGGCAACAGTTCGTTACATTGTCACCGGTAGGCCTATTATTGTTAAATTGATCAGGATAGTGGGGCTATATAATAAAAGCGGTCTTTTTTGGTCAAATCTCGAACAATTGATATTCTTTGCCGCCTTCTTTCTTGCTGTGAATGGGACTGTGAAAGTTTGTGAGACATTAAGGGTTTAGGATGAAGACAACGTAACTCGAACACAATACGAACGCAATAAAAACACTAAAATCTTTTCACTACTAACGCATTCAGTAGTGCTTCCGTATAAACAGGCAGACGAAGATAAACGAATGAAATGGCACACCGCTGATGCATTCCGCAATCCTTCAATCTGGCACAACCTGAATTTACCGTAGGTCACCAAAAACCTACGCTAATCGATAACCAGCTTACATTGGTCAGTCCACACCAAAGAGGGTCACTCTTTAAAAGATAGCTTCTATTTTACACAATGAGCGCGTCAGATTTCAGATACAGGCACGGTTTTTATAATAAAAATAACGTGATTTTTAGAATGTATTTCTGGATATCAGCTAACCCAGTAACAGTTGAAGAGTTTGATCGAATAAAAATGTAAAGTGCGCAGCTAATAATATGGAGGGAAAAGGAAAAAGTGCTTATTTCCCACTAACAATTACATTTATAACTGTGTGTTTTCTTCAATGAATAGAGATGCTCACAATCATATCATTACGCTTAGATAACAAAAATGAATAGTTTTCAACTTTGCTTTCAAACTATCAGTTTGGATATTATGTTAGTACCTGACAAAACACAAAGAACTTCAAGATACAATTTAAAATACACCGTTTAAGTCTATAATAAATTCAGATAGCAGAATGAAGAATTATTGTGAATGAAACGCACACAAAGAAAGGATTAAGATACCATTTAAAACAACCAATAATACTGAACTTAATCACAATATTTATATAAATTATTCACAAACCTTCATCCTTCACTGACCAAGTAGAAACGATGTTCCAGCTAAAATTTATCGTTTGTTTGCTAAACTTGCATTGCTTTTTGTCGGTTGGGTCTGTAAATGTTACCGCAAAAGCAGATGTAGATTCTCTCCAAGGAAAGCCCGTAGCAGGATGCTCCTTTAAAGACGGTCAATGTGTGTACCAAGTCAACCTCGGCCACCGCGGAACGTGTGATACCACGGACAAAGATTGATATGCAACATGTTGGTATATCTTGGCTGGTTAAGAAGATAGCCACCCTGTACATCGAATGCTTAATTCAACTGTTTCATGCTTGGTCCAACATGTGTACGATTTGTCCATGGTACACGCTATATCATTAGAGAGTCTTTTTTTTTTTTTTTTTTTTTTTTTTTTTTTTTGTCACGATCGACAGTTATTGATTTTCAAATTTATTGCTTAATATACAATTTTGTGACCCTTATCTTTCTTCGGAAACATTACCTTCCAGGAAAGGGAAGAAGATTGATTAGAAAGGTCAGGAAGAATAGTTCACCCAAAAGATTGATGGTTATCTTCTAGATGGAGGCATAACGTCGTCAACAAGACTACATTGTAGATAAACAAAACAGATAAGAATAACTCCCTATTAAAACGTCATATTAGTGAAACGTATCGTGGTGATTTGGAAAATCGTATGAAACACTGTTATCTGATATTGCTTGCCGCTGGATGATCAATGATCTAAGGTTATCGCTTACCAGTCGTGGGAAACCAAACGATCCTTTTTAGTCCACACCACAGAAGATCGAGTCTCATACGCGATCACCGACCAAGCAGTGACGATGTTCCGACTTAAAGTGACCGTTAGTTTGCTAATCTTGTACTGTTTTTTGTCGGTTGGTTCTGAAAGTGTTGCCGCTAAGGCAGGCGCAGATTCTCCACAAGTTAAGCCCGTAGAAGGGTGCTCTTTTGAAGACGGTCAATGCGTTTACAACGTCAACCTCGGCCACCGCGGAACGTGTGATACCACGGGCAAAGATGGAGACACAGCCCTAGTGAAGTTGGTGGAACTTCAAAATAAGCTTCTTGAACAGAGTCTGCTCACACAAGTAATTCCTTTATCTTTCTTTTGTATTGCTATCGAGTGTGCAAAAAAGGTACTCGGCCTGCAAAAAGTTGGACAAGTATAATTTATAAAAAATTAGAATCTTAGAATCGTTTATATCTAAGTTTATGAATACCTTGAGAAAGCGTATTTTCCGAATTAGTTTAAGTCTGCCTACAAATTGTTTGGTTGTATGTTTGTTAATAGATGTAGAGAATAATAAAAAAAAATAAATTTTGTACTATTTCAATGTATTTCAATGTCCTACAGTCTCAAATTTCGATTTCAAGAACATAGATGGTTTCTTTTCTTTCTGTTTTATTGCGAACAATAGGCACTCAGCCAATATTGTTGCAGATAACAGGTGGTAAAGAGTAGCAAATGACGTAAATGCGCCATTTTAAGGAATATATAACATATTTCATCTAAGGAACTCTGTGATCTAGATTTAAAAATACCACGGGAAAACATATATCCGAATTTCAAAGTATGCCAACGGACTGTATGTTTGTACACTGTCTGCTAATTTTTATAAAGGGTAAGATACAAAAAAAGGAAACTGTCTTATCGACACCTAGTCCAACTGCATGCTGTTAGTTAGTTCGGCGATAAAAATAGCCTAGTCTTCTTTTAATCCCTCGTTGAAACCGTGTTCTGTGGTATCTCAACAGGCGGTTAGTATGAAATACGACAACGTCACCAGGAAAATCCAACAGTTGCAGTCGGCATTGAACAGTTTAGATGCAGTGACCCGTCAGGAGTTGCAGCCTCTTCTACAAACCGTTGTTTCTGCTAACAATGCCACAAGAGCGGAACTGGCGTCCATGTTAACGAGACTTCATACCCTGGAGAAAGAGCAAGGGAATGTTTTGCTTTGGCTCAGTAGAATTGAAAACGAAAGAGCGCAGTTACTGTCGAAAGTTGATGCCTCTTCTAAAGGTAGGGTCTTATATTGTTGCATGTGATACGATAAACTAAGTGAGTTTCTGTAAGTTCGATAATTGTGCTTGTCTGTAAATAGTTAAGGAAATCAGAACCAAACCTCTCTTTATACTGTACATACAGTGAGGGCTCAATGTATGAAAAATAAATTTACTATAATATTTTAGAATCTAGATATTATTAATTCGATCATTGAAAGTTGGAATCAGGTGGTCCTTGTCCCAGTACACAAATGAAAATGTTCACACATTGGAATTCAGCATGTATAAGTACCTTCAGATAATATATCTCTGACTTAGAAGTTCTAATTTGTTTCAAGACTAGTTACCAATCAGATCCATATATAAGGAAGCTTTGCTTTCTAGAGGCGGACCTGTGTTGAACTTACAAGTTGCAACTTCGGACCGTTTCATTCTTCTCAGTGTGCAGAGTTTAATGCCCATTTAGAATATCAGTTTGCGTAAATGGATCCAATCAGCTTTAGAGATATGCACGCCCCCTCCTGGCGTAAAGTAGAACATAGAAAAGCTGGTGATTCTATGAATACTTTGGAAACAAGAGGAGACGTGCTTATTTGATAAACTGATTGCATTCAACGAGAGTCCCCGCGGAGTTGCAGCAATCTACGTAGACCAATAGTTTCAAAGGAATTGAGACCTGAGAGAGAGAGAGAGAGAGAGAGAGAGAGAGAGCCTGTTAATCGTCGTAGCAGTTTTAATTATCGGCTTATCCAAAGACGAGCTATGGGGATAATTTTAAAAGGGTCATTTTAATTTTTTGCCGGGTGGTTGTAAGAAAGGATCCTCACAATACGTCGGTCAAAAACACCCATAGAGTAAAATGTTGGCGGAGTGCTAGATTACATAAACACGGGTTGATTCAAAATATAAAAATAAAATGCAATATTTATAGCGGGAAAACATCCAGATCATGCACATCAACATGGCAATAATGTAATGGTTCTCGAACATTGCTTCACCCGATGTTGCATTATCAGTATATTCTAGCTGCTCCGAGTGGAAGAGAAATGGTCACGACAAGGACGGCCACTATTTACTGGACGTGGACGGTAAAGGCGGCGTTTCAGCTTTCTACGTGTGGTGTAACATGACGTCATCACCCCCCACGGCGTCCATCGGCCACGACCAAGGGCTCCGAACTAAGACGGACGGTCACGAAGAAGCAGGATCACACATTTGTAAGTATTTTTTCCATAGTAAATTTTTTCCATCAGCCTGAATTTCAAAATTACTCGTTCGAGTTTCTTTTTCATCTGTTTATATAGTCTTTGTCAATCAATTATCTTTTTGATTATCGCGTGCCATCTTTTTCACCATACGACCATTAAATATGTAAAACGCTTGAACAGAAAGGTTAATTTGGTCCACAAATTTAATTTGGCAATACTTAATTGATTTAATACGTCAGATCCATTCATTTCCGTTAATACAGTTCATGTTTTGTATGACGTCACAATGAGGCAGCTTACAGCCCTGATGGCCAACTCGACTAACTGTAAACAGTATTTGAAGTACGAATGTTATGGAGCTCTCATTAACATTGCCAGTACTGGTGTCCCCTATACATGGTGGGTGTCACGTGACGGCGAAAAAATGACGTACTGGTCTGGAGGGGATCCAAAACTGGGAGGATGCGCTTGTAAAAGAACCAATACATGCGCTGGTGGTGAGTTACCCCGATATAATTATTTATTAAGAATTGGACGTAAGCCACTGGAAGCATTTTGTCTTCTTTGTGACGTCAGATATTCGGCACCAAGCTACATTTCATTATAATACATGCCATTCATAATTCTAACCATTCATTCTGCTCTCAATTGTTCTGGAAACATGTTAAAGTTTTGATTTTATATTTCTAAGGACTTAAGTGCAACTGCGACATGAACGACAATGCTTGGCGTCAAGACGAGGGCTACATCACTGACGTCACTAAACTTCCGGTGGCAGAGCTGAGATTTGGCGATACGGGAGGAGCCGGTGAACAAGGCTACTTTACCTTGGGTCCAGTTGAATGTGAAAACTAATAAAGTAATGAACGTTAATTAGTTTGAAATGTATTTCATCAATCGCATAGCGACACCATTAATGATACAGTACTGACTTATTGATTGAAAATTTTAAATCATTTGAAATTGTGAACCTTCTACGTGCAGTGTTATTTACGGATATGACATTTTACTGATTCAGTTACAGATTTCGATAATAGATACAAGTATTACAATTTCGTCTATTGATGCAAATGATTGCACGAGAAAAGTGTATTGTCTGATCTAGGAAGTTGTGGAGTATCCCAGTGTTACAAAGACCTGTGTTGACGTACACTGTTTATTTCCCACTCGATCACATCGCACCTTTAATAATATACAAAACATTCGCATTAGTAACATTGGCTGTAGTTTGCTGGATAGTTGCAAAGTACCTCATTAGTCATGAGCATGACTGAAGTAACTATTAACTAATTCAATTGTTTATGCTTGGTCCAAAATATGTACGATTTGTCCATGGTAGGCCTACATGCCACATCATTAGACACTTTGGCCAAGGGTGTACTGGATGTTAAATCGGTCATTATGAAGAGACGGATTAATCGCAGCATTTATGTAAGAATAAACTGAAGTCGCAGAATTACAAATAGCCCTTTAAGAATTGGCGTTAAAGAACCCACTGTTAAACAAAATCAAATGATAAAAGATACTTTAGAACTAGATTCAGTTCTAACCTTCATTTCATACTCGGTTATTCAACTTCATTCACCATTTCTGGTTTTAAGTCGTCATGAGAGTGGCTTGATTTTTACCACAATGCGCAATTCTACCGGTCAACCTATAGTTTATGATGCATAATTATATATACTTGCTTCCGCCAACTGCGGTTGGACAACTTGTACAACTGGCACAATCAGTAACAGTAACCTCCAATCAAATACATGCTTAAAGATGTTTTGTGATCGTTGTGATATATGCTTAATTAAGGTTCAGGGGCGTTTTTTCGATGAAATGCACATACTTTCTCGGTATGTATGTCAGGTAATATAGTATAATATCAGGTAATACACAGGTAATATAGTATAATATCAGGTAATACACAGGTAATATAGTATAATATCAGGTATATTATACTGCCACTCTTTCGCAATACATGCTTTGAAGATCTGCAGCTGACGCTCTAGGTGTTCTTGCATATCACGGAAGCGTCGTAGCTTATATATATATATATATATATATATGATCGGACTTTCCTTTCATTTTTTTTTTTTTTTTTTGTCACGGCAGTTATTGATTTTCAAAACTGTGTATGTTAGTCTTCAAGTCGTACTTCACATAATTTTTTTAATTTAATGCTATGTATACAATTTTGTGACCATTATTTCTCTTTGGAAAACGTTACCATCCACGAAAGGGAAGAAGATTGATAAGGAAGGTCAGGAAGAATAGTTTACCTGTATTCTTAAAAGACTGATGGTTATCTTCGAGAGGGAAACATAACGTCGTCAACAAGACTACATTGTAGATAAAAAATACGTATTACATATATTTTGCGACGCAAGTTTGCCCTCTAGTTGAATATCCACTTGTAGTAACTGTGAGATTTTCAAGTCTTTGGTTAAAAAAGAATCTGCACGGGGAGTGCAAGTATTAGGCATTGATTATCATGCATCTTCATCCTGAGTGATATTCGGCAGCTAAGAATAACTCCCGACTAAAACGTCATATTAGGGAAGCGTGTCGAGGTGATTTGGTAAATCGTATTAAACAGGTTTATCTGATATTGCTTGACGCTGGATGATCAATAATCTAGGCTTAACCCTAACCAGTCGTGGTAAAACAAACCAGTCCACATCATTTAAGATCGAGTTTCATACGCGATCACTGACAAAGCAGTGACGATGTTCCGACTCAAAGTTACCGTTCGTTTGCTTATCTTTTTGTCGGTTGGTTCTGAAACCATTGCTGCTAAGGCAGGTACAGATTCTCCACAAATAAAGCCCGTAGCAGGATGCTCTTTTGAAGACGGTCAATGCGTTTACAACGTTAATCTCGGCCACCGCGGAACGTGTGACACCACGGGCAAAGATGGAGACACAGCTCTGGGGAAGTTGGTGGAACTTCAAAATAAGCTTCTTGAACAGAGTCTGCTCACACAGGTTGTTATTGTTTTCATTCTTTTGTATTGCTATCGAGTGCGCAAAAAACGGTACTCGCCACCAAAAATGGATACGTATATTTTCTAAAAAAACTTACATACCAATCTTTCCTATAATCTTTTATATAGATCTAGGTTTTTGAATACCGTCAGAAAGCGTATTTTCCGAATTAGTTTAAGTCTGCCTACAAAATGGTTGGTTGTATGTTTGTTAACAAATATAGAGAACTATCAAAAATAAGTATTGTACTATTCCGTGTATTTCTGTGTTCTACATACTCAAATTCCCATTTTAATCACATAGGTGATTTCTTTTTGATTTCTTTCTGTTCTATTGCGAACAAAAGACACTCAAACCATGTTGTTGCAGATAAAAAGTGGTAGAGAGTAGCAAAAATGATGTAAATTCCCAATTTTTAGGAATAAACTACATATTTCACCTAAGAAACTCTGTGATCTAGATTGAGGAATACTGCCTACGGACTGTATGTTTATAATCTGATGTTTATACACTGTATGTAAATTTTATAAAGGGTAACATAGAAAAAGGGATTCTTGCTCATCGATACCCAGTCAGAGTTCGGCGATAAGAAAAGCCTAGTCTTCACATTTTAATCCCTCGTTAAAACCGTGTTCTATGATATCTCTCCAGGCGGTTAGTATAAAATACGACAACGTCACCATGGTAATCCAGCAGTTGCAGTCGGCATTGAACAGTTTAGATGCAGTGACCCGTCAGGAGTTGCAGCCTCTTCTACAAACCGTTGTTTCTGCTAACAATGCCACAAGAGCTGAATTGGTGTCCATGTTAACAAGACTTCAGACCCTGGAGAAAGAGCAAGGGAATTTTCTTCTATGGGTGACTAGAATTGAAAACGAAAGAGCGCAGCTGTTGTCAAAAGTAGATGCCTCTTCTAAAGGTAGGGCCTTCTATTGTTGCATGTGATTCGATAAACTAAGTGAGTTATTATTACGGCGGGAAAACAAACGGATCATGGAAATCAGCATGGCAATTGTGTAATGGTTCTCAACACCTGTTTCATCCCATGTTGCATTATCAGTTTATTCTAGCTGCTCCGAGTGGAAGAGAAATGGTCACGACCAGGACGGCCACTATTTACTGGACGTGGACGGTAAAGGCGGCGTTCCAGCTTTCTATGTGTGGTGCACCATGACGTCATCACCCCCCACGGCGTCCATCGGCCACGACCAAGGGCTCCGAACTAAGACGGATGGTTACGAAAAAGATGGATCCCATATTTGTAAGTTTTTTTTTTCTACAGGAAAGTTTTTACATCAACCTGAATTCATTCGAGTCTCTTTTACAACTGTTTTTGAAGTCTTTGTAAGTCAATTATCATTTAAATTATTGCGTGACATCTTTTTCACAGAAACGACCATAAAAAATGTAAAACGCCTGAAAAAAGTTTTATTAGTTCCACAAATTCAATTTAACTGATTCAATACGTCAAATCCATTCATTTTTCCATCATGCAGTTCGTGTTCTGTATGACGTCACAATGAGGCAGCTTACAGCCCTGATGGCCAACTCGACTAACTGTAAACAGCATTTGAAGTACGAATGTCACGGAGCTCTCATTAACGATGCCAGTACTGGTATCCGCTATTCATGGTGGGTGTCACGTGACGGCGAAAAGATGACGTATTGGCCTGGAGGGGATCCAAACCTGGGAGGATGTGCTTGTAAAAGAACCAATTCATGCGCTGGTGGTGAGTTAGCACGGAATATTATTTATTAAGAATTTGACTTGAGCCACAGGAAGCATTGAACACGTCTTCTGTCTGACGTCAGATATGCGGCACCAAGCTACATTTCTTTATAATACATGTCATTCATAATTCTAACCGTTTCATTCATGAATGCGTATTTACCATTCAAATGACCTCAACTGTTCTGGAAACATGCTAAGGTTTTGATTTTATATTTCTAAGGACTTAAGTGTAACTGCAACATGAACGACAATACTTGGCGTCAAGACGAAGGCTACATCACTGACGTCACTAAACTTCCGGTGACAGAGCTGAGATTTGGCGATACGGGAGACGCCAGTGAACAAGCCTACTTCACCTTGGGGCCAGTTAAATGTGAAAACTAATATGAGTAATGAACATCAGTCCGAGATTTATTCCATAAATCGCCATGCAATACCATAAATGGTATATTAATGACTTATTGATTCAACATTTAAAATTGTGAAACTTTTAAGTGCAGTAAAATTTAGGCATATATGTTATTTTACTGATTCAGTTGCAGATTTTAATAATAGATACGAGTAATTTAACTAAGTTTATGGATGCAAATCATTGGCATGGGTGAGAAAAATGTAGTGTCTGATCTAGGAAGTGGAATATTCCAATGTCACGTTAACCTGATTTTTGACTGTTCATTTCCCAGACGCATTGCACATTTAATATACAAAACAAATATATTAGTAAAAATGGGTGTAGTTTGTGGGAGAGTTACTAAGTACTTTATTAACAACAGGCCTCAATTAATTTTTCCTGATATATTTGCATATGCTTGGTCCAACATAGGTACTATAATGGATTTGTCCAAGGTATATACTACATCATTAGAGAGACTGTCTACAGGGGATCTTGATGTTAAATCGGTGATGATGCAAAGACAGGCTGATCGCAGCATTTATGCGGTGTAAGAATACCAAATAATCCTTTTAGAATTGGTGTTATGGAATCCACTATTAAACAAAGTCAAATGATCAAGGCAGATTTAATCCTTTCATTCCATCTCTGTTTATCAACTTCATGGACAATTTTTCGCCGATTTTGACTGCACAGCCCACAGTTGATATCTCGCCATGAGAGTGGCCTGGTTCTTGCCACCAATTTTACAAGTGTTCGCTTTTGCCGTGGCAAATACCGGTCGGAGGTCTTTCTATAAATGTTTTCAGAAAACGTCACTAGTTTGGCTTTCCGTTTAACAAACTAAAAAAAATTCATCTCTCTCTAACTGCTCCTGTTAGCTGCACACACTTTCGCCTTTTCAATTAAAGGTTTCAGCGACGTGAGCGGCTTGGCCTTGGCCAAAAATGGATGGTCTAGAAGCTGTGCAGCGGAGGCTCGCTTTTCGACATCCACCTCCAAACACCTGTCCAGGAAATCTCTCGCCTCTGGAGACAGCCTGTTTGCCGACTTGATTTCTGGTTTTCCATTGGTTGCGATCAAATATAGGGCTCTCAAGGGGGCTTCAGTCAAATATGGCGGCTCCCCTTCAATCATTTCTATCAGCATGATGCCCAGAGACCATATGTCAATCTTCTTGCCGTAATGATTCCTGGGGACATAATTTAGTGATGAAATTGCATATATTAGGTTGCTAATAGATCATTCGTCCAAAAAGATAAATAATAATTGGATTTTGTTAGTTCCAGCTGCGCTTACATTAAAAGATATGTCCTATCACGGGTGATAATAATAATAGGCCTTATAATAATAATAATAATAATAACAACAAATTTTTATATGGTGCATTTCATTTAAAATCTCAATGCGCCTTGTAATTTAAGAACTATATATTACAATTAATAAAGATTTGATGATTAAAAAAATTGAAAGCAAGAAAAATTCAATTCAAGTGTTAACTATAAAAATTACAAAGTTGCACGCTTACGAAGACTAAGACATTTACAAAAAAATACGAGCAAAATCATCTGATAGAACAAACTTCGAAATTTAAAAGTAAAGAACTCACTTACCTTGCTACCACCTCTGGAGCCATCCAATAGGGAGTTCCCACGAGCGTGTTTCTTTTCATTCTCTCCGGAGTAATTTGCGCACAAAACCCGAAATCCGTAAGTTTCACCTCTCCATCTTGTCCCAGTAATACGTTATCACTTTTGATATCTCTGTGTATAATGTTTTTGGAATGTAAGAACGCCAGGGCGTTGATGCAGGCTTTTGTAACAGCCGCCATTTGTCCCTCCGTCATGACCGTCTCGTAGACAACATCGGTGAGGGCGCCACCTTCCAGGACTTCCATGACAACCCAAAACTCTTTCTCCACCAAATAGCAGTCTAGAAAGTTAACGATGTGTGGGTGATGTTGTTCTTTCATCACCTGAAACCCAAAAATAATACATTTACGAAAATCTGGTATTAGATAGAAGACACTAAGACAAAAGAGAAGAACAGCAAGAGCGCACGCAAGCACGCACACACACACACACACACACACACACATGCACGGACGCACCAAATGAACCCCGATTCACTGATCTGACGATAAACTTAGGACGTAACAAGTAGAGCACCTGCCTAACCTCCAATTCCTTAGCCAGAATACTGGCTTAAAGTATATCAGTTACCAGAATTTCCGATATGATCATTTCCTTCTTGGTCTGTTTCTCCAAATCCATCATCTTGATTGCCACAGTGCCCCCCGTGGTAATGTCTGTAGCTAGGCAAACAGTTCCTGATGCTCTGGAAATAAACATTTGATTCTAACCATATCATTTGTCGTGGTAATACGTACGAAAAATTGGAAAATCCTCCAGATATACACGAGACCTTAACATTTTTTTTTTTTGGGGGGGGGGGGGGGCACTTATACTTTTAATGGAACATCATCTTCAAAACGGTTTGGTTTTTTCTTTTTTTTATTGTGAATAAAATTCAAACATTTTCTTCTTTATTTTCCGTTTTGTAAGGAGAAAATTATTAACAAGCTTACCCTTCTCCAAGTTTCTTTCCCAAATTATAACGCATCAGTGGATCGTCCGTCATATTTGCAAGTTCATCTGTAATAGAGAAAAAATATATCTGACATCATTATATAGGCGTAAAAAAATTGTCTCGTGCTAGCATTACTCATCAGACTGTAACCCCTTTCCAACGTCTATATTATCCGTGAATTCGACTGATATCAAGACTTACATAAGCAGAAAAATAAAATCAAAAATTGTCATCTATTTACACTTTAAGTACATTCGACTTGAGGTATATGAAGCTATTGTCTAAAGGACACCAGTGGCGGAATTGGAAGGGGGGGGTCAGGGGATCCTGATCCCATTCCATTTCTAAAAAAATAACCACACCAATGGTCCCTTCTTGAAATTAGAATTTTGACTAGCTGAATCATAGTTCTAAGCCGTACCAACATGGCACCGTTTGACCTCTAAAATACTAAAAAAATTCGGGGTCCTTCAGCAGGCCCTGAACCACACACCAAGAATGGGTGAGGGTCGGGTTCACATCCGCGGACCTCCTCCCCCCCCTTCAAATAATCCTAGACCCGCCCCTGAACAGTTTCTCTCTATCAAAGGTTCAAACCAACCTATACGGTTTTAGTGAATTAAAACCCACTCACTCAGTTTCTTAATGATTTCTTTTTCAGTCATCTTTACCGCGGATTCGTGCTTTTTCTTTTTCTTCTTTTTCTGTCGCAATTGTGCTTTGGGGAGGTTTTCATCGGTTTTGTTTTCCGTCTTTTTATCTTTGTCTTTTTCTTCGATTTTGTCGTGAGTTTCTTTTTTGATTTGTCCCTTGTCGTCATTAGTACTGTGCTGCGCGTTTTCACCCTTTTTATCCGCTACTGCTTTGTCCTGTAAAATCGTGGAACCAGAAAAGTAGAGCACTAAAAGAACTCACGTGTGTTATACCATTTCAGTTGTTCTGAAATATGAAACGCGTACGGCAAAAACATGGAAATATTCTGATAACTGCATGTTTCAAATTAAGGAAAAAATCCTAAAAGTCAAACCAATTTTACTGCAGCCTTTCAATGTGATGACAATGTGAATACAGTTACTGCGACCTTACTTATTATCAAAGTTGTCCTACCTATCTGTAAAAAAAAAAAAAAAAGAAAAAAGAAGCCCTGTGAAGTGATATTTTGGCGTTACTGTAGGTATTGGCTAAGCGAGACAGAAAAAAACATTCACTCCTTTTTTCAACACAAGTATAAATCCACCATCGTTTGTTTTACTTTAATTAAAGGTACTCTATACGAGATTTACGCACCAATATGTTTTTTTTTTCGGAAAAAAATTTCTCCTACTCATGGGTCATTGCCCGACCCGTCTATGTTTTATTCCATTTTTAATTTAAAAAATAAGTTCCAAATGTATGGGCGCCATGTCTTCCGTACATCGAATTCAAATACTTGAATTAGAGGGGCTTAATAGTTTGTTTTTTTTTAGGTCTGAATTAGGAAAGAATAGTAGCTTTACAGGATATGTACCCATAGAAAATTTGACTTTGGAAAAGTTCAAATCCATTCAGTATACCTTTAATTTACCTGTTTGACACCTGTGGTCCCGCCCACCACCTGGTCTCGTTCTAGCCTCATTTTCTCCACTTTCTCCTCAATACAGTGTTGGTTCAACTCGGCGTCTTCGTATAACGAGACAAGATATCGTCTATAGTCAAACCCCGGCGTTTGCTGAAACAAAGAGCAAGGTCGTGTGATGAACCCAATCTCCTTCCTTGGTATATTTAACCTGCATGTAGTTTTTTTTTTTTTTTTTTTAATACAGGAAAATAAAGTGCTGCCTTCTAGCCCTGTCAAGTAATAAGTTTATCAGATTGGCAGAATAAATGTCAGGAGGTTAGCTTTACTTTCCTGTGCATACATGCATCTTTTGAAATAAAATATAACAATGTACTCGTAACAGCAAGATCAGTAACCCGTTTAGACCCCATTCCCAGAGATTAGATCGATCTAATTTAGATCGACCTAACTCCCTGGGGGTTCACGCTAAATAGCTGTCAGCCGAGCAGGCACGAAAGTTAATTACCCCCTTACAGCTTGTATGGGCGGGACGGACATTTAAGCCAGATTATCTGACAGTACTCTAATGAGACTCCCCGCGGGGATAGATCGATCTAAAAGCTCTGGAAATACGCCCTAAAGAGATTGGTTTCTTCTTATAACAGTGCCGTGGTGAGAACACATTCATCACAACTACTGCAATAATGTACATAAGATGCATGACATCAAACACAACTAGGTCACAACCTGCACAGCTGACCCATTCTACTCTTGTGAAAGGAAGGTTCGCCTGCATCCTATACTAAAAGCTAGGTCCACAGTTTGTAATCGTTCAATCTATATTTATGATATGATAGTGATTCGTTTAATATTTAAAATGTAAATTATAGATCTATATTAAAGTATCTGTAAAAACATAATAAATATATGGATAACACAAGAAAGTAAAAATACATTTAACTATCACGTAGCATTTCAAGTCGAAATTCGCATGAATCCAGGCATACGAAGGATATATTGCAACAATTGTCTTCTAATCGCACTGAGGATATTTTCGAACGTCTTTTTAGCAGATGTAGGCCTAAGCCATCAAACTCATCTCTCAACTTTCACTAAAATCGCGAAATTTCGAATTAAAAGAGCTATTACTTTATGTAACTTTGAATTGAAAGCATTATTACTAAATAGACTACGACGTCAAATAAAGCGATATGTATTCGCCGTATTAAAATATTAGTGTGAATGCTGCCGGTGATATATACTCACGTCGTCATCGGTGGGCGTGGCTCCGCTTTCTGAGGATGTGTCACTCACGTGGTCAAGAGAATCCTGGGAGTTCCATTTTTGAAAGTCCATGTATTTCTCCCCAGTGGCTGTGTGCCGGTTGTCCAGTAGCTTCATGGCATTGACCACCAAACCTGGGTTTTGCTTCTGATCGCTTAAGCTAAATAAGATCGAAAAAAGACATATTCATGCACTTGATAACACGTTGGTCAGTACACTGAGTTAGATCTTTCAAAAGACTAGAATTTGTAGCACAGAGAAATGTTGTTCAAAATTATCCCTATCGAAATTTAACTAATACACTAAGAAACGACTATTGAAATATTATTGAAATTTAAACATTATCAAAACGTTTTGAAGCTTTATACTCCTAATGTGCCTCGTCGTCAAATTTCTTTCTTTTTTTCGGGGGGGGGGGGGGGTCTAAAGTATTTTACTCACGGCCCTTAGTGCCCTCTTGTATTAACTCGGATACATGCTATCGCGCCCCCCCCCTTCCCCCTCATACACACAAACACATAATATATCACACGTGCGTGCACTCTTGTATCTACGTTTGGTAAAGACAAAAATTACACTTAATGTTATTGACACACGGTACCTGATTTTGGATTCTACCAGCCACCGTGACCACTCTTTCGGCAGCCCCTGTATTTGTCCGCTATGGGCGTCATGTTCAGCGTGCAGCGTGTGTTTAACGTCCGTAGGGCCTGAGATGGTGAACGGTTGGTCATTCTGTCCACCACTCGAGTGACCGCTGATGTTCGCCTCACCTTTACCAAACATGTGCTTTATTTTCTTCATGGTGGAGCTCAGTTAATCTGTAAAAGATAGACGGCATAAAGTACAGTAAGTTTTATCTAGGACGATTCATTCTCCATATTATCCCCGCCTAGTTTAAGACCTGCTGGACCCCCCCCCCCCCCCTCCCCCCGCCCTCTCGGTTTCTGGGAAAAATCACCCCAATATTTCCTTCTTGATATTAGAATTATGAAGACCCGAATCTTGGTTTTAAACTGCACCAAAGGGCGCCATTTGCCCTCCAAAACACTGAACCCCACACCAAGGGGGCAAGGGTCGGGCTCGCATCCGAGGCCTGTCATTTAAAAAAAAACTGCCCCCCCCCCTTCAAATAATCCTGGATAAGCCCCTGTGTAGTCAGTCTTCAATAAACACAAACACTCACACACAAAGCTATAATGAAAAAAAAATAAACATGGAAATAGCAGGGAATAGACTTATTCTGGCAAATGTTATCCCCTGTTCTCTCCATTTGTTAAAGACACGTTATGCAGAGGTCCCATTTTTTTAACGGCATTTCACACCTGCGCCAACTTGTTTATCTTGTTTGAAATGGGCTTCGCCACCAAATTCCTAATCTCTTTTCTTAGCCTGAAAATACAAATTTTTTCATCACCCAAAAGTGAGTAATCCTGTTATAACGACCAATGTTTTTCCTCCACCGTTTTTCTCTATATTTTGCTGAACTACTGCACAAGACACCTCGACTCGGAAGCAGGAATAACACCTTCGGCCCCATATAACATAAAATGTACCCAGAGTCGACTTTTCTGCGTCGTTTTTAAGCAAACACGAAACAACATCAAATGATACAACACATGCACAATGAAAATTCAATGACCGTAAAGTCTATCTGGCGTTTTCAATGTTCAGGACATGCGTTTGCATAATGGTATCTATTGCCTTTTCTGTCGTAACGAAATACCTTTTAGTTAGCTGAATCAAAAATTGAATGCATACAATGCAAACCGAGTTATTCTGTTTACAGCCAATGATTAAACTGCTGGTTAATTTGCATTAGCACAGAATACATAACTTAAGAGTAGATAAATAGGTTAAGGACGATTTACGCAACTTACCAGTACCTGTGAATTCATCAGTTTATCAACAAACCTTGCGTTCAGCGCATATTGCTACTGACACAGATATGCCAGCCCTCCTGGCAAATAATTAATCCCACTTATGACCCACTTTATATCTAATTATTAACCAATTAAAGTTTTTTATCCTACGCACCTGTGGTTTCTGTGTTCTTTCTTTCACGCACTGTTAACATACATCTGCTCAAAGAGGCATGGGATTTAAACGTCTTTAAAGTCATGTAATTCACCACCCTTCTGAACTTATAGATGAATTAATAACATGCCCCTATTACAACCCATAAATCGTCTTCTTTAGAGATTGCCTTACCACTATAAAAAGCCGACCGACACAAGTCTCTGCTGAATAAAATACAAAAGGGAACTAACATGTGTCAAATGTGTCGTTTCCCTGTAATCTTATTATACAGGGTTATTTGTAAAAGAAATGATATATCGCTTCATAAAAAGGGCGCATAACATCACCTGTGTATGACGGCGTCACCTGTGAAAGAGACCTCTCATAAAGTGTGCAATATTTCACATTTTTACGCCGCTCCTTGACTTGTTAAACACTCGACTTATGGGACTAAGGCTGTATTCCCAGAGCTTTTAGATCGATCTATCCCCGCGGGGAGTCTCACTAGATTACTATCAGATAATCCGGCTTAAATGTCCGTCCCGCCTACTACAAGCTGTAAAGGGGTAATTAACTTTCGTGTCCGACCGGCTGACAGCTATTTAGCGTGAACCCCCAGGGAGTTAGGTCGATCTAAAGTAGGTCGATCTAATCTATGGAAATGGGGTGTATAACCCCATTCCCATACCTAAATCGATCTAGCGGGGTCGGTCTATCTCCGAGGGGATTCTCGCTAAATCGCTTTCAGCTTTAGCGGCTCTGATGTCTGACGCCTACTGAAGCTGTTAGGGAGTAGTAAACTATCTCTAAGCAGCTTCAGTAGGCGTGCCAGACTTCTAAGCCGCTTTAGCCGAAGGCAATTTTAGCGAGAATCCCCTCGGAGATGGAGCGATCCCGCTAGATCGAGCTAGGTATGGGAATGGGGACAAAGTCATCGTATACTGTGCCGGCAGATGGAAGATAAATATGGCAATCGCAACTACACTTCCTGGTTTTAGAAAGCTAGGTGATCAATGTAGATCGAATTTGATGGGTTAACTATACCTGTACAGATATGTCGGATAGCCAGGTTTTCAACAACCCAAACAGAAATGAATAAACTAAGGCATCGTGCGTAATTTATAAAACTGATTAAGGGTTAAAATGAATGGTATGTCCCAGCTCGCAAGCCATTGTTTGAGAAGATCGAACTTACCGGTAGTTCAGTGAAGATATAAGTACTAAGTTACCGACACACTTCCTGGTTGGAAAACTGTTTTCATAAATCGAGTCGACTATAAGGAGTCGACTACTGTATTCTGTCTAATATGACAGCTGACCTGTGGTTGATAAATTGCAGACAAACACACGAACAAAAAATAAAAACAGATCGATGTCGTAGGATCTGGTCTGATTTGATTGTGATATTAAAGGGTAATGGAAGCTGGGTGAGTTATACAGCTGAGGTTAAAGTATTTGACAGCGTGTAAAAGTGGAGTGGGAGAGGGGTTGTTTTCTCCGCCCATTCCGTTAGATCTCAGTTCATCATGAATACTAAAATATTTTTCGACAGGCCGACTTAATCAAAGTGATAACACCACGTGCAATTGTATAAATAAACCAACAGTTAAAACGTTTCAAGCTATTATGTTATACATAAAAAAATAAAGATAACATTATCAGAATGTAAACATAACAATACGATGCATAATGAATGACAACTTAGTTATCTCGCTCTCGGTAACTTTCAACTCGTTGGTGGCAACTTTACAATAACGTAAGAGGCTCTCGTCTTATCAACAAAATTAATATATAACTTACGAAGCACGCATCAAGAAGATTAAATATAACTAACAAAGCACCTCCAATTCTGTGGTTAAATGATTAGTTCGGTGTCAGATATCGTGTCTCCAGGTAAAATTCCAAACTTAGCGCCTTATAGTAGAACACTCGCTATTCCTCTAACCCAAGTATTCCTTTTTATGTGACCCACGATTTCATGCAGAAGTCATCTCGTTTGAAACGCAGTGTAAGTCCACTTGTGACTGTTCCCGGTCGAAGTGACGGTAACAGCATTACACCTCTTCCTCTTTGCTACGAGCAAACATTCTTCCTCCTCGTTTTCGCCGAAATAACAACAGTCCAATATATAATGCTATCCCAGGTATGGCCTATTCTTTAGAAAAAAGGTGCAGAGGCTTGACCTATTTAATGTCTTATTTACTCTATTTTCATGCATGAAGAGTCAACAAGGATCTTGGTGTATTCTCAAAGAGGAAGTCAATCATATTTGAATTAAGAGGAGTCGCTTGTGGAATTTTTAGAAAAAAATCCTACCGTAGGCGACAAGTTCTAACAGTTATTGTTTGTCACCCTGACGGGTTTCAGTCTTACTGACACCTTGTAGATAAATATTGGTGCTTTAATCTCTTTATACAAAATGAACCATTACATGCACCACAGAAAATAAGTAATCAGCAGTGATCGTGATTTCTTCACAGACCAGGGGCAAGGGCCTGACGTGCAATCATGTTTAATTATTGTACAGCAGACATACAACAAGACCTTTCGACAAGAAAAAAAAATCGAACCAGAATCTCCGAAGCACAAAAAGGCGACTTTGAAAAATAATGGAATAAGAAAATCCTGGTGCAGCATTCTTGAATTTAACAACTGTCAATTGGTCTCGTAAAATATCTCAACAAAAAGCATATTACTTTTGTTTATATTAACAATTTTCCTGAATGAAATTCGTTTGCCTTCGGTTCCTTTTTCTGTGTTGTGCAGCAGACTAAGCGGGGACTCTCAGGGCGGTAAATGAGGCCTTTTTTTTAAACAGCACTGGCGATAATTACTACATGATACATTCCTCTGCCGAATACAGCTATCCATTAACTCTATTTACAAGCATTATTCTCTAATATCTTACCTTCACTCATGCAACATTAACGTTTTATTTGATTTTGATTATCCACGAAAAAAAAATCCTTATATTTGGCGAAAGTACAAGTACTTGTGTAAGGAACGCAGCTATCTCCGTAGTAGTTGAATTTCTTTCCCTACTGTGGATTTGTGCAATAAATGTGTCTTTTCTTTTCATCTAACAGTTATTCGTGGTCATCTACCAGTAACTACTCCATAAAGATCATTGGTCTCGTGCCCAAGAGTAATACAATTTCTCTCTCGTGTATCCTGCATTTAAAAAACGTTGTATTCAACCTCGTTAATATCAGATAAAACGATATCTTCGCACTCAAGTGTTTTAAACTGCACAATTCAACAGTTCCATTGCTACCGAGGAAGAATCGAGCTGATAACAAAAACTATTGTCATTCACCCTGAAGATCAGGATTATCCTCCGACCTCTATATATCTGCCTTCCTCGACCCCGGGGATTTTTTCAGCGCTCTGTTTCCCAGGGTGCTGGGATCTTTGCCAATGTTATTTAACCTTATGTGTTATCATTCGAGTAAATAGGTTGTTAGTTTGATATTGTGCTAACATCCAATCATCCAGAACACGGGAAATAATTAGTGTTTAATTTTTTTATTTCGATACTTTATTTGTAAACAGATATAATCTACTTATACCTTCATTGAAATAGTAATTATATTTGTATCCTAGAGAGCACCAGCCTAACTTTCTACGCAGCACTTTACGAATCTTCGGAACTGTTAGCAACATCGCTTTCTTTTTCCACAGCATGTTACAACAGCCATACAACAGTGTCGTTCCTGGGAAATCCGCACAGTTTATTCCTACAGTTGCGTCTTTTTCTCAAAACACGGGCGAGTCGCATCTGGGGCGGGGGGTATCAGGACCCCCACTCCGAAAAAAAAAAGAAATCACATGAAATATAAATTAAAGAGTATAAATTTCAAATCTTTCCACCTATTCTTATGTTTTAATGCAACTCCAGGATAGTGACTATTGATATCATTAAACATTTTATTCTAATTTCATTTTCATGGAGTAAAAGCACTGACAATTTTATTAAGAATCTCCAGGTAGAGGTGGGTAAAAATATAATGTCACTCATCCAGGTTACCCTATTAATTGCTTAACCATCCCCTACCCCCTTGATCAAGTTGCTTGTCTTTACTGAAGGTGCATCTCTAGCAAGAGGTGGGGGTAAAGAGAGAATCTTACTCATCCAGGTAACCCTTTGATGAACTGTTACATATAATTGCTTGACCACAACCCACCTATACCATAGTGCTTTCCAGGTGACCAGAATAGAAGTACTAGTACGCTTGACTGCAATTAGTAATACCCCCTTTACACTAGACGGCGTCCTTTCTGCGTCCAGCAGTACGGCCCCATTTGAAAGTTAAAAAATTATAATACTTTACGTGCCGACAACTGGCCGATCATTGAGCATTCATTCTTATACCAAATCAATGCTCGTGCCTCCTTATTAAGACCACAGCAATTGCCAAATTTCATGGTCGCAGAAAGGACGCAGAAAGGACGCCGTCCAGTGTAAAGGGGGCTTAAGTGAAGACAAGTAACGTGTAGTGTGAAGTAATGAAGGGTAGGGTGTATAAGTCAGCTCAGTCTGAACATGGGAGTTTCAAACTCACCTTTGAGAAAAACGTTTATGTAAAGCAAAATAAGTAGGCGGGTGTGGTTATTTCATATGTGAGTGCACCACGAAAAGGAATCATGGTTGCAAAGCAAAAGTTAAAATTCTACAACCAAAGTTGTAAACGTTGCAGATGCAAAAGAAAAAGAAGTTTTGACGCTAAAATTCTGGGAAATGAAGTTGTGGGCCGTGTTAGTGAACACACACATGTTGCATATGCAACATAAAAAAAGAAGTTTTGAAGTTGAGAACTACTATGAAACGAAGAACCCAGACAACAGAGGAAACCCCTCAAGTTGTAATCATTCAAGCTATAGAGGAAGCATCCGGAGGGGCTGCTGCTAAGTTGCCAACAGTTTCAAATATTCGCAGAGCGCTGAGTAGAAACAGGCATGATGCTGGCAATCTACTTCCCAATCCTTCGACACCTGAGGAAAAAAAAAAGACTGCCAGACAGCTACAGAAGAACATCAAATGCAGAGTAATTCTGGTACTCAGAAGTCTTATTTTACAACAGTGGGGAAGGCCCAGCTAATCGAATTTTGCTCATTGCAACAGAAAACAACTTAAGAACTCTTACTGCATCCGCAAACTGGTTTTGTGATAGAACTTTTTAGGCCACCTGAGAGAATTTCTTTTGCATGTTAACCATTCATGCACTCTATGAGGGCCATATCCTCCCATGCATTTATGCCCTACTTCCAAACAAGACAGAAAACACTTAATACCATTTGGTGAGTAAGCTCAAAGAACTCAGGCCTGAGCTGGCTCTTGATAGTGTGCTGATATAATTTGAAGTAGCTATAAGGAATGCTTTCCGCCATTCTTTACCCAAAACCCAAGTGAAAGAAGTTTTTTCTACCTCAGCCAGTGTATTTGGCATTTGGCATTGTGGACTACAGACCAACCTGGAAGCCTACTATACATTTTTTTTAAATTTTGGATATACTTAAAAGAGAACAGGGCTATCTGGAAATGTTTTTACTGAGCACGTTATCTGTATTGCAGTGAACAGTTTTGCCTATTCGCACCTAAATTTTTAAAAACATTTTCTGTACTTGTACTCCATGCAAATGAAATGAGGATAAAATAATTCTTTAATGATATAAATACTCACTATTTTGAAGTTGCAAAGAATGACTGAAAGGATTTGAACTTTATACATTTAATTTTATATTTGTATTCCATGTGATTTTTTTGGGGGCGAGGGGGGGCTGTCCTCGTATCCTGCTAGAGGGATGCTTGATTTATTTCGTTAAGTTTGGCTTAATAAAAAAGGGTAATTTTTATCCCAAGATAAAAATAACTAATATGAAAGGATGAATGTGGGACTATCTTCATGATTGTTAAAAAAAACTGCTAAAATGTTGCATTCATTATCATGAAGAAGACCTCTCGAAACTCAGAGCAATAAAAATATTCAAGTCAAATTTGTGAGCATCATGTTGCATTCTTTTTCCTCAGTCTGATGATACAAACACCATTCTTGGCGTCTTTCAGTCTCCACCATCTTCCTAGTTTATGTTCCTGTCCCACCGCTGCCACCAAATAGTTGCCTTGTGAAGAGAACTGTACACAGTTTATAAAACCACGCTGAAAGGAGAAGAGAGAAAGTATATCAATATCTTGGGAGGACTCAAGACATGAGGCTAAATCTTTGAGAAAAAATAAACAAGAATAATAATGAAATATAAACTTATGAAATACAGCCCTCACTAACAGAATACAAACAAGGCAGCAAAGCTGTCAAATGTACAGACAAAAAGCAGACAATAACAATGCACAAAACAGGCTACTGTCAATTCTGATGCAAAAGTACATTATGCTTAACTGCAAATTCAACATCAAATTTTAATTATGCTCAACAGGTAATACCAATGTAAGTGAAATGTGTAACAAGCGTAAGGCTTCAGGCCCATGGGAGTTTAAGTTCACACTTTGAAAATGCCAGAATGAGAAAAATGAAAATTTCACATAAAACTGCTTAAATTCAATAATAAATGATAACCCATTTGAGCTGGCTTTCTAATTTGAACTGCATGCCAATCCTACAAATCATACTTGTAAGTTGAAAATAATAATAAGTAACATAGTTTTCTTTTCATAATGTTTGTAGTAGCAGTGCAAAAAGATTTTTGTCAATTTTGATGTAACATTACAAAATAAATTACAGAATATTATTATCACCAATTTTTGATTATTGACTATAAATAGCATGGACATGTAGAAAATTTGATTACCATTTGGCTTCATGTCCATGGGAGCTTCGAGTCTCACAATGAATATGCCAACATGATAAAAATGAATATTTCACTAAAATGTATAACTTCCAGAAAAAGAAGCCAATTAGACTGCTTTTCCAACTCAGGCTGCATTTTAGTCCTTTGTTTCTTTTTTGAAAGTTTGACAATCATAAGTAACATGGTTTTCCCATAATGGTCATCATGGCAGCAGCACCCAAAATTGTGTTTTCTTCTATTTTAATGCAATATTACATAATGCTTAACAGCATAATGACCATCAGTTTTTAATAATAAAAGATCCGTATCCGTGGATTTTCAGAAAATGTGACTAGCATGGGTCTTCAAGCCCGTGGAGGTTCTAAGTCACACCTTGAAAATGCCAATATGTGAAAAATTAAATTTTCACAAAAAACTGATTAACTGCCAAAAAAATTTACCAAATAGTCTGCATTGCCCACTGAAGCTTTATTTAAGTCCCATGTTTCTTCCTGTAAGTTTGAGAACAGTAAGTGACATGGTTTTCCTTAAATGGTCATCATGGGAGCAGTGTCCAAAATAGGGGTGTCTTCAAATTTTAATGCACTATTACATAATGTTTAACAGGATAATTACCATCAATTTTTAATAATAAAATATTAGTATCATGGATATTCAGAAAATGTTCCTAGCAAAGGTCTTCAGGCCAAAGGAACTTCAAAGTCACACCTTGAAAATGCCAAGACAGCACTGTCTTGAAATGTTTTTTTTTCATTTTTAACAATTTTTTAACATATAACAAAATGAACAATTTACTGCCATTTATATATGATCAACTAAGAAAATTGATGAGATGGGAAAAATATCAATAGAACAGTGTTTAATGTCCAATTTCCTCCATTCTGAGTTTCTGAACATAGTGAATGAATGAATCTGACAAACTGCAATGATATGAGTTTATTTCCATTTTTGAAACTCTATTATACAATACATGATAACAAGTTTACCATCATTTTTACATAATCAACTAACAATGTTGTAAAGATGCAGGAAATGTCAAACAAACACTTTTACGAATCTTATTAGTTAAACAATGAGACTGTTAACATGCCTAAGAATTGAATCTGAGGAAATGTTTAAAAACAGCATAACTTATAAAATAATGGCCCGATTATGCTGATTTTCGAACTTGTCCTGCATTTTAGTAAGATTAATTACTCCTGTGAGTTTCATGACAACAGGTCTATCGGTTTTCCTTGAAATGTGTTAACAGTGTTGCACATATGCTGAAAAGTGAAAAAAACAGCATAACTACTAAAATAATGGCCCGATCATGCCGATTTTCGAACTTGATCTGCGTTTTAGTAAGATTAATTACTCCTGTGAGTTTCATGACAACAGGCCTATCGGTTTTCCTTGAAATGTGTTAACAGTGTTGCATATATGCTAAAAAGTGAAAACACAGCATAAATACTACAATAATTGCCCAAACATGCTGATTTTCGAACTTGACCTGCGTTTTATGAATATTCATCAGCTCTGTAAATATAAAGCCAAAAAGTAAAACTGTCTTCCACTTATCGTGTTAACGATGAAAGTGCACGGCGACGGCGACGGCGACGGCGACATCGACGGCGACAGGGACGGCGACGACAGACGCAGGTGATGGCAATATGTACAGACACATCTGTGTCTGTACATAAAAATGATTCAGCAAAAATTTAAACATTTCTCGTTGTATATTATAAAATATGTACTATTCCATATTGCTGGTTACTGGATAGTAAAGAGTAGTAAAGAAGATAGTTAAAGAGAGCTGCACATTTTTAATGGATCAAAACCAAAAACACATAAAAACCATAATAAAGAAAATAAATAATAAACACGTCTATCTAAGCCCACTACAATCTGTTCACTTCCGGACCCTCTTACCACAGGTATCACATGGTGGACAGTTAGTTCCCTGAAACCTTGCTCTGCTTTCCACAGTCGCAGGCAGCCATCTTTAGAACCTGCTGGGAGAAAGACAGTTGTCAGACAACACAAAAAAAAGTTTAGACACAATTAATCATTTGGTCCAGGAAAAATCATACTGTTTTGAATTCCAATGTAATTTATTTTAATTCTAAATGAATGAATGTCAGACCCACTAGCTGCCAATATTAGGTCTGTAATTTTGAACCCTCTTATGTGTTACGTATATCTTGAATATTTTAAATATGTCCCAACATTTGTTATGACAGTTACCTTCTTAAAAAAATGCTATTTTTCCCAATGACTTGAGCTCACCTGATGCAATCAGATCTGAATTTGGTATTGCTGCAACAGACGTTATCCAGTTTTCATTTTTTACAGTGGGGTCCCCATCTTCACTGCCAGGGTGGGCATTTTGCACTGTACAGATTGGCTTCTTCTTTTGCACATACCACAGTGAAAGAGAACTAAAACAGAGGAAAAAAGACTTGCATCTTTACAATAGACACAAATATTCCTGAACATTTCCTACACATTTTGTTAATCAATGTAATACATTCACTGAGACAGGAAGTAAATATTCTTTATTTGATTATACCAAAAACCCTGCGTTCATTCAATGAGAGAATACTTTCTTAATTTGACTACAAGGCATCTGAAGTGTAATCTAAACTCAGATATATGTACAATAGCAATACTCACTTATTGTCACTTCCAGACACAAAGTGTTCCTCATTGATCAAAGCAACACAGTCTATGCAACCACTGAAAAAGGAAACAAAAATAATATAATATCTATGTTATAACAGTTAACCTATTATATCATCAATAAATTTGTGTAATTCAAGAAGTCAGCTAGACAGCTGGCTTTCTTGCCACTAACTGGCTTAACCATTCTGTATCACTGATCAACCACCACTTCCCTCCCTCACAATGCAAACTCCTCACCAGAATATCTATTAGCAAACCTGCATTTCACACTAGATTCAAACCGTACTTTTCTTTTCATAAGGCTGAACTGTTAAAGCTAATTCTCTGACTGACAAAATTTATTACACATACGAGAACAAACCACCCTAAATGACCAGAGCACATTAAGTGACCCCTAGCGTCCCCTTACCCGTGGCCGTGGAAGACCAACTGCGACTCTTCCACGACTTTCCATATCCTGACCGTCCCATCCCTCCCCCCTGACGTGACAGCTCTGTCCCTTGTACCACTGTCTATACCACTGATACTGTCCTGGTGACCAAATCTAGAATATATATAAATATAATTGGTGGCTAAAAAATTAAAAATAAATAAAAAAAACTTAAAACCACTAATAAAGTTTAATGAAGATATTACAATGAAATTTGGCATAATGTAGGAAAATGGTGTTTTAAATAAATGCTGAAAATTTCATGACATTATATTAAATCATGTAAGATGCAACTGGATGACTTATCTAGTCAGTATCTTCAATACACACTCACAATGTCTCCACATATGCCATCTCATCCAAGTTCCATATTTTCACTGATCTGTCATGTGATGCACTGAAAAGCTGGTGTGTTCCGCGTCTAAATGCCAAACCCTGAACAATGACAACAGAAAAAAGTTTGAATTTATATCTTATAACTTCCATATTTCTAATAGCATAAACTATTCTAACAGGGGACATTTATGCTATTAAACAGGCATATAATGTTGTCAAAAAAAAAAAAGACAATTATAATAATAATAATATGAACAGACACACTAGGGTACATTAAATTAACATTTTACTGCCTTCGCTTAGTTAATTAATATAATTTTAGTAAGTCCTCAAGGCACTTACAGACACTGCATCCCTATGTCCAGTGAATGTATGCAGTAACTGGCATGTCTCAGGGTTCCAAACATGTATTAATTTGTTTCTGTCACCAGATACCTAAAATGCAAAGAGGGAATACTGGATCCAAAGAAAAAATCACAATTAAGGAAAGAAGTTCATTTATCTAAGAAAAGGTTTTCCAATTCCTGTTGAAGTTTTCTATGAAAATGTATACACAAACTACTATAGAATCTTAAAGTGCCTTCTTCATTTCAACTCTCTCTCTCTCTCTGGCAAATATATATACACACACAGTTTTCACTTATTTCCGAAAACAAAAAAAATCCTAGCTGGTACACATTATGCATAACTGGAATAGTCAGTTCAACAGACAGACAGACATACCAGGAATGTTCCATCAGATGACACAGCCAGACATAAGACATGTGACGTGTGACCCACATGTCTGTCCTCTGTCCCCTTACGACCACCATGGATAGTGTGAACCTTCTTCTTAGACTCCAAATTCCCTGAAATTATATATAATGAGAAATTATCAACCCAAATTTGGTCTTTCAGAATCATATTTTTCCTACAGTCCAATCTCTCTGTTTTTTCAGAATCATGTTTTTTCCTAGAGTCCAATCTCTGAATAAGTATACAGGAATAATCAGCATTAATTTCGTTCTTCATCAAAGCTAAACAGTTTAAAGAGATCTATAACATGCTTTTTAATGAAAAAAAGGACCACAGTGATAATATCTTCAGTAAAGAAAACAATTTCTACTTTAAGAAACCGACATTTTCCAATATCTGATTTATCTTTTTCAGTTTGCAGAAAGTTAATTTTATCTTGCTGCACTAACATTTCACAATAGAACAATCTTTAGAGCCACTGAAGACGTGTTTCTCATCAGGTGTGATGACTAGACAGGTGACAGCTAACTGGTGTCCTCTTAACAATGTGATGTCATCTGGTGATGGTTGGACATACTGGAATATAACATAGTATAGTATATTGATAATTAGGTGACAGCTTAATGTTGTCCTTTTAACAAGGTGATGTCATTTGAGGAAGGCTGGATATACTATATGGAATGTTATGGTGAAATTATGGTATTGACTTGATCTTTTTGGAGCATGGAGAACTAAAAATGTAAATGACGTGACTGGATATCTGAACATTACATAACCAGATACTTTTTCACCCACATAAAGAAAGACTTGTATGACTGGTAGCAATATATGTTAGTGACATAAAACTGAAAATATGTTTAGGAAGTAAGGGATATTGATTACATCATGTTGTCCTGAATGCATTCACATCAGAGAGAACTACAACACCCAAACACCTATATGCACAGATATTGGACAGGATAAAACATTAATGTTAACCAATATATTTTAAATAAACTTGAATGAACACAAGTAGACTTTCTACCATTAAACATGATTCCTGTGGAAAAAAAAAAACTCACCTCATCTGCCAATTTTCTCTGTAGTTTTCCTGCCTGCTCTAACTGTAAAAATGAATAACACATTAATGAACCAATATTATAACTCACAACTAGCACCTGCTCTGAAAATCATGAACAGATCAAAAGTATAGTTATTGTAACAACAGGATCAGAGAAGAGGGAAAAATATGTGTGCTCCTAGTGCTAATGAATGCTTCCTAAAATACCAGTAATTCTATTACAATAATCCAAATGAAAATAGATTGATGTATAACAATTTTTATGTTATGCTTTTTTGTCAATACAAAAAAGGCAGTTACTTTTACTGAGACAAAGTAATGGCCAAATAATCAGATAAATGTTTTACTGCTGTTAATGGCAAAGTATGAAAGGCACACTGCCAGACTTACTATGTCTGTTTTGAGTCTCTCTCCTACTAAATCATGACCTTCCTCATCGTCTGTTTTTTCTGCCTCTGAAGAGACAAAAACAGCAGGAATTATGTGGTGCAAAAAAAATGAGCTACATACAATATTATCAAATTAAATGAATTTTGTTCAGCTTATTTTCTGCCATCTTAATGAAATTTGAAGTGTAATTCTTTAGGGTAATTCAGAAATTCTATTCAGCCACACTGATTTGAGCCTTAAACAACATTTAGAGAAAATATATCCTATACAGAAGAAATTATTATCAATTCATATAACTTCTCACCTTCTGCTTCCAGCTGAGCTAAATACTGCTTGGTAAGCCGTAATTTTTTCTCTTGAGCAGTCTCTTCTTCCTCTTCCTCATCTGTGCTGTACTGATGGGATTTTCCTTTAGTATAAGTTTCTTCTTCACTGAAAACCAGTTAAAAGTCTAGAAGTAATTTGTGCTAATTTTAACAACCATTCCCTGCTGAAATGTGTTAAGTGTAAATACCTAACTCCAATTATGCATACATTGGGATGATTTAACAGACCTTTAGAATAAATATTGCTTTTAAATTAAGGCTTAAGTATAACATAAACTATACTCGAACAAAAGCTGATCTAATCTTAAAGACAAAGACTTAATTAAGTCAGTACTGGTCCTCTGAGATAACAAACTACATATCTAAAACTTAGGCAGGGTATTTCTTTATAATGATTAAGATAAACTATTAAATTTCATTTCAGTCTACTGCACTGGGTCAAAATATAGTCAAACATTGGTTTTTAAAACAAGACTTATGTCTGTTATTTTATTCATAACATCTTAAGATTGCAAACCTATTTATTTCATCTGAGTCACTGGGGATTTCCTCATCTCCTCCTGACTGAAACTTTGTTTTTATTTTCTTCTTGTTTGGTATTGTTGTACCATTTTTCTGTGGCTTACTACTTTTGTCAATCTGTAAATTCAAAATAGGAAGTTAGTTCATAAGTGCAATTTTTGAATATGCTAAATCTAAAGGATTTACAACTAGTACAATAATTCAAAATCTTAACAAAAAATGTGGACCCCTCATCCTTGAAGATTGGGGAAAGGGGTGGGGGTTAATAATTTTAAAGTAATTACTCATTTTTCATAATTAATGTCCCGACCAATGTATTGGACCCGTGTCCAGGTTAGGACATTTCTTTGCATAAATATGCTTTCTATTCGCCGCTGATTAGCTCAAACGCAGGACAATAAATCATTCTATGTTTCCTTAAAGTTATTTCCATCTGCATCTTGCTGAACGCAAGAACGGTTTCTTTTAATTCTGAGTACTCAAGTTGTAAAAAGTGTTAAGAAATACCCTTTTTCCCCTTCAGTTCAAACTCATACCTTGCGTTTCAACCCCTTAGCAGAGCCTCCTCTGCCTCTACCGCTTCTTATGAAAAAAGACATTGCTCTGAGAACTATCACAACAAAATAATTTTCTTAGCATGTGGAGCAAGCATGTGTTTCAGTGCTTCTTTAAGAGGAGAACAGAAAATAGTTCAACCGTCTGCGCATGCCCAATCTCGTGTGACTCAGAGCGAGTCACTTCCGCGATTTGGTGAAAGTGTAAACCCGTGTTTTAACTAAGTTTTTGTTCACAACCTCCACTTCCTTATTCTCGGGTTTTGGATATTCACTCTCTGTATATCGCAGTTTCGGGAGGTAAGTTATCTGGTTAATTGCCAATATTCTTCTAACTTTAAATCGACTGCAAAAAAGTTGTGAACTTAGATTGTTTACGAGCAATGTGTTTGATTCTGAACGATATTCATCTTGCGAGTGACTGAGAGTGACTCACTCGGGCTTGACGAGCTTTGTGTCTTTTATTCTGAGGGACTAATTGACCTTAAGAGCTGTTTTCAGGCCAACGTTTTGTGGTCAGTAGCTCTGATAGAGAGGGCTGCAATAAACTAAGGCCTTGAGGAAAGTATCGTTGTGATCACGGTGAAATAGTTCATTGTCGTCAGGCTCAGTTACTGTCATTGCTTGTGACATTACCCTTATTTGGTTTTCTCCGGAGACAATGATGTATCAGGTTACTATGAGGTGAGACCATTTTATTTCCTCTTTAGACTTCCCGTCTTTTACTTCAGATATCCGTTTTTTTTTTTAAACTTTGATCTGGGCTGCCAGAGCCAGACCATAAGGACATTGGGCCAACTCTTCCCTCTTTTTTTCTTACAACTGAAAATCATGTCTGTTACTTATTTACTCATAGCTTAAGTGAGAAACTAATGATAGTATCGTTTTCTTATATATATATATATATTTTTTTTTTTCCTGTTTATATGGTGTACTGCAAGCTTTGAAACTTATCTCTGAAACTCAGATATCAGTTTGTAGTTATAATTCTATGTAGAATATCAAACCACTGAAGATACTGTAAAATACCTAGACTCTTGCAATTTTTTTGTCTTGTTTCAGTTCTCAGCTTACATTTCCTAGCCATGCTTTGACAGTAACCGGGGGAAAGGCAGGGAGGGGGATATACATACTAGTACCTGTTTAGAATGAAAGCTATACATGTGAACTTTATTCTAGTACTTGTATGTTCTTCTTTTGATGGGATCAAAGACTTTTGTATTGATACAACATCTAGACCAATCACAATAAATATGAGTAATATAAAAGACAGCATGATTTGAATTTTCTATTGTATTGGAGTCATATATTCTGAGGCAAAATTCATATATATAGACTATGATGTGAACAGTATTGATTGATAAACCCAGTTTCATTGTATTTTAAATGTATATGTATGCCTGTGCCAGACTGCTGTCAGTTATAAAATGTAAAGAATAATAAAAATAGGACATCTACAATATGATTAAATGTAAAACCAGATTCCCTGTGCAACTGATATCAGTGTGATATGTGTAATCTCTACCAAATCCCACCTCAAATCCCTTAGCCACTGTAGAGTTAATGATGAATGTGCATGATCTGGGGAATTTATTAATAAAAAACAAAGGACAAGAACATTGCTTATGCTGTGTAACAGTACATATATCTGATCTCTGTGGTATTAGACTATAAGACTGCAGTGGCCTACTTTAAATTTGGTTTTTATACACAGCATGCATTCACACCAGTGCTGTTTTGGACTGGAAAACGGCCCAAAAGGTGTTTGCTGAATGACCAGAAATCTGGGTCAGGTTATAGAAATTAACTTTACAGAATAGCCTGGTCTTAACTTTTTGGGAAGGAGGCCTCAGAAGTCACAGCATTAGTCTAGTCATCTGATAAAACATTTTAGTCTGTACTTACTAGTATGTAAATTTGAGGAAAAAATCAATGTTGTCTGAGCAAGGCCATGTCTGTTATTTCTGTCCTTAAGTCCCTTGTTCTTTGGGCTAATGTTCCAGAATCACATGAGACTGAGTCTGACATATACAAAAACATCTTTTTCATCCCCTTCAGGAGTATATTTACATAGCCAAGACTGAATCAGATGTGAAACTGCTTTCTAAATTATATTTGTCTGCACTTAGTAAAGATTTTAACATGTGATGTGTATCTTAGTACTTGCGATAAAGACTGTAGGAGATTTCCCCTTTCTTCTTAACTTCATGCGAAGATTAGAAGTAATGCCCTGGGTCAATCTCTTATCATTTGTACATCATCTTCAAAATGATATCTTTCATTTTTTTTATTTAGTACATTTCAAATACTGCAAAATCCTGTCTAAACCCGTAATTTCAGGAAACCTCAGGTTAAGCCAGGGTTTTGAAACAGGTCATCCAAAATTATGATGTGAGCAAAGGGGGGGGGGGGAGGGGGGTTAACGTCTCCTTGGCTTATTGTTATTCCTGGTTAAACACAACTGAAATGCCCCCCCCCCCCAAAAAAAAAAAAAATAGTAATAAATAGAATAGAAATAATGAAGGAAAGAAAAAGGAATGAAAACAAGAAAATAAAATCTAGATGTGAAGTTCTCTGCACTTTCCATTATTCAACCCATTTCACATTCCAACATAACCACAGATGATGGAATGGTGGTTTGAATATTATGAAAAGCAAAAATTGCTAAGGGACTTGCGGAAAGTTTCAAGCCATTACTGGGTATTGATTCATGGGGAAGTTGGTGTGATGAGCAGACAATCGACTAAAATTGTCTTCAGCAAGATATTTTAAATATCTGAGGGATATTCTGTATTGTTTATGAAAGACCATTGGATATTTTGTGAGGAGACAGAGGTCAGTGAGCAATATTTAATTAATATACAGTATATATATATTCATTTATTAGATGTTTTTTAAAGGTGAACAGAACACAGATGGGATTTTTAAAGTTATGATCTGAAGTCTTTCCATTTTCTTGGTAATGGCCATATATTTTCTTATAATCCAAAGGCTTTTGAAATACTTTTGAGAGACAATGGAATAACTAGTATTACACCTGTTCAAAGATGCAAGGATTGCATGTAAAAATAAGTCACCAATAGCCAATTGAAGATAAAGCTTTATTAAGTAATGAGTTTAAATGGTGATTCTGGATTTGGAACAGTTACTTCATATTGTGATGGCTACAAAGTACTTGAAAATTGCTTAAACCCCATTAAAATTCATATACTAGTATATTTTTTCTTGCCAAAAATTACAAGTTATACCTATGGACCATTTTTCATCACTGGAGAGATTTTCTACTTTTATTAATTAATTTATTTTTCAATCCTTGGATTAGTTTTTTTTTAAACATCAAATATTCACTTCTGATCAACCCATAGAAAATTTAATGAATGCAGAAAATGGATGAAGATGGAGCTAAAAACCTATACCATGCACACTACATGAAGTCCTATACAGAAGTTCACAGTGGGGTCAACTATATTCCTCAACTCATTATAGCATAAATGAACAGTAATTCACAAATGATGTCTCTGAAGCATACAGTTCTTTATCTGCATTTAGCTCTAGATTTATACAGCCTAACTGATAAATGGCTATTCATCTACTATCGGGGTTGCACCCTATTTTGATAAACCTGGCTGATTATTATTTTATTCTGTTAATAGTTCATAAACCAGGTGGCTAACATATTATGGGGCATACTTTTTTTCTAGTTCAACATATATTTTGTTTTGACAGTAAAGTGATTTAAGTCTTAAATGTTAACTGTTATGATTACTGCTGTTAGAAAGTGAGAGATGTTTCAAATATGACACCATGGAGATGTAGAGGCTGTATGGTCTTTACACGAAGCATATGTTTTTGATGCTAGCTTGATGATTATGTCTGCATTTTGTTTCATATGTATAATGTATTTTTCCAAGTTAAGAAATACTATCTAGGATGGTTGAATTGCATGTTATATATACAGTTAAATTTACTCTGAAGTTCCAAATAATTGTTCTGTCCAAATAATTGTACTGTGTGGAAAAATCTTCGAAAATTAATAATTGTCCTGTCAGAATAATTGTACCACGTGGAAGAATGTTTGATGTGTACTCGTAAACTGATGTAAAAATTAAAAATTACAAAACAAGAAAGATGAAAAAGAAAAAAACTATAGGAAAAAAAAAACAGCAATGGAGTTTATGTAAAGGATAGGAGACCATGTCAGGAGTTTTGTATTTTAACTCAACAGATGTGTTAGATTGTATGGTTATAAATTTACCGCACTCAGACAACAAATAATTATTAGGTCTGTAATATCACCAGCAACTGAAAATTATGGCATACATTCACTTAGGTTTAAAAACTGATTTACTGATGTGATTTGTTATTTTAAAAATAATTTGGTAAAAATATAAATATTTAAGTAAGATTATTTAGCACAATATCACAGGGAAATGCAACCACTGGCAGCATGGCGTGAGTGAAGCTGTAATATCAACATTTTCAATTATGTCTATATATGGAGTAGTTGGGTCATATAGTAGATAGTGTAACCCAGTTGGCCCCTAACTTGAGTGAGGTCATGCTTTATCAGGGAGTAGTGAACCTGGTTCAACCACCAGATAGGACATTTATATTTGTTTATTTGTTTATGAATGATGACCTATTTTCTTGCTGTCTAAGGAAGGGAGGGGGGGGGGATGAGAATCTGTGTCCCTTTTCACATGGTGCATGTCAATAATGCCTAATGCTGTCTGGTCAAGGCTAAGTACTAGTATAAGAAAATGTCAACTTGATTTAACCTGCCTATTATATAAGAGCGCATTCAGAGCAGATGATCTGCAGACTAACATATCCACCAACTAAATATGGGTGATCCCACTTAAAAACAGCACTGCTGAATCCCCTGATGGTCTCCCTGCCTTCACATACTGTTAAGCAGATAAAATCTTGTCTTCGAGGTTTAATTACAAGGCCCCTGCAGCGATGGCATGTGTGGAGGTGGGGAGACCAACAGGGGATTAGTTGGCCCTGCTTTTAAGTGAGTCATCCATATTTAGTCCACGGATCTGTTAATTGGCAGATCAACTAGTTCTGAATGCCCTCTAAGATGGCCGTCTTAAGGGGGAGAGTAGGAGGATATGAGGATATGTCTTATTTCACACGGAGTGTGATAGTAAGTAGTGTGATAATAATACATGAAGCAGTCTGGAAAGGTTCATTTGGAGAGAATGACAAAACTTAATAGCCTGCCTATTACATAGGACAGTCATTTCAAAGGATCTCCATGCTCAACACCGCATAATGATATTATATAATATAGACTAAAAAGCAGGAAGTGAACTTGTGAAAGAGAGTGAAACTGATTTCATGTCAGGGTCTTTTTAAGGTGCACCTGTATATCTGTAATTGATACTAATAAGTATAGCTAGGACCATGGCTTTCACCCAACCCCCCCCCCCCCCCCCCCCCCCCCCCCCCCCCCCCCCCAGCACTGTCCAGTTGTCATTTGGACAACCATTAGTCTCAAATGACAGCTTATATTTCCAAAGATGACTGGATGGCACACAAAATTTTGGGGTTGGTTGCAATTGATAGCCAGGATCAGACTCACTGTAAATCGATGACCAAGTTAAAGATTCACATTTTGAACTCCCTGCAGCCCAAATCCTGAGAAAAACCCCTGGCTATGGCCAAAATTTTATATGTGGATCTATATTGGGCAGCCAGATATATATGTACGTCCTGTCAAGTTAGTGACATATAGTTACTAGTAAACATGCTGCTGTAAGGCACTGTGATTCATTGCATTGTGGCTCAGTAAAAAAAAACACTTCTTATCTGATCTCTGATGTCTTGTAATCTGATCATTGAGCTTCAGTGTTGAGTCTCTCCTCTAGTACTAGTACTAGTACATGAAATCAGTCTTCCCGGACCATTGTTATGGAACCTTAGGGAACTCATTTTAGGGTCGTATTGTATGTTAAATATATTTTTTCCTGAAGGCAGCACTTCCTGGTATGTCTTTAGTCATAGATTTTTTATGCTGATGAACAGGATCTGTAGTCATTATCCATATAAGAAAGAGCTCCTTTTCGAATAACAGTGGAGGAGCTCCTTTTCGAATAACAGCAGACAGGCACGATAAGAGCATATGGTTACAGTGAGACCACATGTTCGGGTTTGAAATGGTCTAGGTCTTAACTGGCCTGTGCTGAGAAGGATACATGTACTAGTAGCATTATTACATGGAAGAATGAACCCGGGGGTTGAATTAATTCATATTTCTTGCCATGCATGGTACTGTATAGTAGCAGACAATTTTAATTGCTAGCTATATAAGATCCAAAATGGAAGGGACTGGGCGGAATCACTGTTATTAATTGTATAATTTAAATTCTTTGCATTTATAAAGAAATGCGTCTGTTCCCAAACTAAGGTAAATATTATCTTAGTTCATTATTAAAATCCAGCTACTTGAAGGAATAATATTAAATATTATGATGCCCTCAGGTAGCTGGATTTTTTTTCAGATATGTCTGTCTGCTACGTCTATTGCATTAAGGTTCCTCCCATTCTGTGTCTTTTATATGAAATCTTTACCTTCAGTGGCAGACAACTGATGCTTTGTATCAAATTCTTATAATCTTTACTTCATCAAAATAATATTCAAAACAGCTTACGAATGCCAGTTGTCTTTGTAATCAGAGACAGCCAGATCGCTAATTCTTGACTTGTTTCCAAGAAAACAATCCTTTTTGACACCATTGTGAAGGCTTTGTCCTTATACTATAGCTTATCCTTTGGAAAGATTTTCTATCAACAGTGATCTCTAATCAGACAGCAAGGAAAGTGCTGAAGGGTTACAAATGTAAGTCTAGAAAATGGGAAGATTTGCTTCTAAAGCCCTAGGAGAGAAAGCATGTACTATCTGGCAAATGACTTAGGACAAGGTTAGCATGTGACAAATGACATGAGGAAAATACCACGTTATTGCTTGCGTGCAAGTCAAGGGTTGGTGTTAGTTTACATGCATTCTAGTACAAGTACTAGGACTCATTTTCTAAAAAGTAATGAACCCTTTGTACCACTGGATCCACTAAAGTAAAAGCATCATCAAACAGATTGTTACTTGTGTGTAGGGGGGGGACTGGGGGGGGGGGGGGATGAAGTCTCTGTTGCAACAGTAGCTATATCCACATCAGCAAAATCTTTTTAAAACTGTCTTCACATAGAAATCATAAATACACAAAGCAATTTACTTGCAACTGAGAATCCTCAGTAAATGCCTGGATCAATACTTCCATCATATATTGTAATTTTAAGATATATTATGTTTTTTGAGTCCAATGTTGCAGTAATATGTGCATGACTCATAAAGTCCCCCCTCTATCACTCCCCTTTTCCCCCCTTAATTGAACTGTAAAATTAATTTTAGACATGTCTTTTTTTTTTTTTTTTGGGGGGGGGGGAGGGAGAAGTATAATCATGCTCAGAGCTTTTCTTTGGAGAATGAGCCAGAAAATTGTATCACTCTTTTCTGTAATCTCTTATCTCAGTCTCTTTTTTTAATACAATTTTAGCACTTGAACTATTTGTTAAATCAGCTTATTAGCGAAACAGCACAGAGGCATTCAATATTTTACATTCACTCTTAAGAAAGAAAATCATTTGAATATTTTTGTGTCAGTAAAAGCCATGTTCTACATAACTCAATACACTTTGTCAACAAGTCAGAAGATTAAATAAACAGTGAAAGGGATCAATTATTATCAGCTTAATTACCAGGTACTTAAAAGGCATGAGCAAACTTAACCCACACGTGTAAGTGGTATTATCTAGCAGAAAACAAGTTAGATTATATAACAGGTTATGGCTTTTAGGAATCAATTAATGTAGGTGCTAATGTGTTATAGTTATTGCATTATGGTACTGGTAAATGTTCACTAAATTTAAACAAAGTTGATCAATTTTAACCTCCAAAGCAATATCTTGTACGAAAAATCTGGAAGAGATGATTAAAAACTTTAGAAGGGTTGTTGTCAGAAAGGATGTGTTTGTGGGTAGTGAAAAAAGATTAATCTTAAGAAGGAAAATGAATTGTGCGAGTGACAGAGCTGTGTGAAATTTCAGTGTAATTACGACATCTGATCAATGCAAATCTGGCAGACGATGGCAGACGATCTTGCAATACTTGAATGTGACTGGAAGGATCGATTTGAGCATGTCTTCAGTTATAGTGCAGTATTTATACAAGAATGCTCTTCAGGGTTTACTCAGGAATTATGTTTCAATCCCATCCCATTACTTAGTAAGATTTTTTACAGCTGGTATTTTAAGATGGCTGTCACGCAAATCAGCAAAAAAAAAAAAAAAAGAGAAGCATTGTTACGGTCAGCAGATATAGAAGATAGATGAAACTGAAATAAATACTTCCACTTGGATAAATGAATAAAATATAAATAAACAATTATAAATAGATAAATTAATAAAAAGATTATAGATGGAAAGATAATGAAATAAGTGAATAGATAAACAGATCAATGGATAATGCAGAATGAAATTGGACAGTCTTTAATGGACATACTAATGATGATTGCATGAGTCAAGTAAAGTCATTTCATGGTAATGTCATATGTCTGTACTAGTATATTACAGGATTGATTCCTGTGCTCCAGAAAGCTGTATTATATTATTTATATCACGGAATCAATCAGTCCAACTCAAGATCTTAGCCTTGGGTATTTGCTAGGAACCGTCAAATGCCAAGAATGACTAATACACACATCCGTGCAGTCACCAGTAAATTGTCTGCTCATATATTCTGAAGGAAAGAAAATCAATGTTGTCTTCTGATTACGGCGATCAGGTGGTGAGGGGGTGTTGAAGTCAGTCACCCATTAAATTATCTGCTTTTTATGAGAGAGGGATATCAGGGAAAGGGGAGAAGGCATAAAAGAAGAGTGTGTGGGGGGAGGGGGGTTAAAGTGGGATGAGGCATTAAGGGAGCTTCGGGAAGAGAGAGACACATGAAGGGGATTGAAGTTGAAGGCATTAATGGCTATGGGGTTTATGGTAGAAGGGGGGGGCACAGGGTTTAAAGTGGCACAGGGTTTTTGGGTTTAGGTGATTACTGTTTTGTAGAGGGGCATCAGACTTTCTATACATAGCTCACTAAAGGCTGCAGTAGCCTCTGGCACGGGTTTCCGTTTGAAATGAAGGGTTTTGTGCAATGATACAGTACATATCCAGTAGTAAGACTAGCTACTACAAGCAAACTGTTGCTGATAAACTGAATATCATGGCCCATTTTCAATGAAACTATTGGCCTAGGTAGATCAGTCAAACTGTGGGACTCTCGCTAAATGCAACCAGTTAAACATGCCTTCTCTCTATTAATCTGATTATATTCAGCAAGAGTCCCTGCAGAGTTGGATTGACCAATAGTTTCACTGTAAATGAACCCTTACATCAGTGTTTGACCTTCGTTTGAAATAGTACAGGCCAATTTGGCCAGTGTGCTCTGAAAGTTACTGGCCAAACCGAAAATGCACAAGCCAGACTTTGGCCAGCTTTATTACGAAGTTACTGGCCAAATATTCAAAGTGCAGGCCATGTGGTAATGACTCATGATGGAGATGTTATCATAAGCAAATAAAGAAAAAAAATTTAAAACCTTTTTTAAACCTAGAACTGTGTTTATTCTTTAGTCTACAGATTTCGCACATTCTAATCTAAATTAAACATAAACTATATGCATATTTATTTACCCCACTTTACCTAGAGATACTTTGATTAGATTTTAAATAAAATTTTCTGTACATATATTTCTAAAATTTTCTGAACTTGTACTCCGTGAACATAATTTGTTTAATGAAATTTATATTTTGTATCTTTAAGTTGCATCATCACACCAAGAAATATTCATACAATAGATGCAAGGATTTAAGCTTCATGCTCTTTCCTATATATTTGTACATAAATGTATATTCTTTGGGGGGAATCGGCCGGGGTGAAATTGTCCTGATACCGATGAAGAGATAAAAGTCAGTATAAAGATCAATTTTGTCTTAAAAACTGCTCCACATCCTTCTCAGTCATTTCATTGTCTTCATCTGAATCACTATAACTGTCATCAAACCCCTCATCACTGTCACTGCATCCCTTTTTTCAATTCTTGGTGTTTTTGGTTTGGTACCTGCAATTTTTAAGTGTCAAGTTTATTAAAGACTGCCAACACAATCACCGAGTCAGACATAATCAATTACTGGTACATGTGATAAAGAGCTAAACATTTAACAACGTTAAAATCAACAATTGGGCCAAACAAGTAGACCGTTCAGATATGGGGTCTTAATAAATATATATAAAGAAATACTCGTTTCAAAATAAATATCAAAATGAGGTTAAATTAAGCACTATCATTATTAGAGAACTTGTGATATTCAGGGTGAACTCCGTAAGTCGCACTGACGGAGATGCAGTCGGTGAACTGCTGAAAACCTAACGAGATTGTTAAAAGATTCAGTTGTATCCGAGTTGAAATAAAATTCATTATTTTGTATTATTTGTATAGTATTGCACTGTACTGTAATAGCGTGCGCTATGTAATTCAATTTCTCTTACCCTACACACGTTGCACGTCGCACGCATTTAACCCCCTCCCCCCCCCCCCCTTTTTTCTTTTTTTGTTCCGCTCAGGAAAAAAAATCAGAAAACGTCAAAAACATGCGTTGGGTCAAAGAGCTCAGACTATTAGTTCGTTTCTGCTTTGATTTTGTTTACTTACCACTTGAAGTTGAAGCCGATTCTGCGACGCTCTCACTCTCAGTCTCTTCTACTTGGCGTTTTGAAATTTTTAAAAACTTTTCCATGCAGCTTGATAATCCACGTGCATCACGTTTTCTCCCGGAAGCGTCAACTGCGCAAAATCGCAAGACGCAAGTGAAACGAAACAGACAGCATTTCCTATACTTCGTCAAAATCCGGCGCGCAAACGAAGGCTAGATGCTTTCAAAAACGACAGCGAGACTGTGAATACGTCATTACGGAATTCCCCACTTTCAAGCAATCACGATTATGAGAGTGAAAACGATGTTAGCAGTAAGGGTAATCCCATGAACTTCCCTGTAATTTTTGGCATACGAGTCGGACTTAAATTGAGTCTAAATTTTGCCGATAAACTTGATACAGTAAGTTGACATAAATCGCCAAAATGGCGACTTGCACCATCATTTTCACTCGCCAGATTTAATTTTAACTCGCATTGGCGAGCTGGCGAGTGCGAGTGTCAAACGCTGATTACATTACCTGCAGATAGGTGCAATAAAATCAAGTAATTTGCCAGCCTTGTCATTTAACTCTGATCCCTGGTATTGACTGGTATCTAACATGACTAATGTAGTTTGCATGTAATTAGTGTGCTAATATCATGAAGGAAGTGACTTTTATGGGAAACATTGGTAAATTTATATTGTATGGCATGCAGTTGTTTTAAAGCATAATAACTGGATTTTTTTTATCAAGAATAATAGAGTGGTTTAGCCTGTAACTAGATTTTGTTATTATCAGATATGTGGTCAAATGTGTAATTGTAAGCTTTGGCAGATGTACAGAAGCCCTGGCAGTCAAAAATACTGTCTGGAGACAACCCATGTTTTATGACAATGACCTTGTTGAATCATAGGGCACATTACCAATGACACTATCGTTCTACACAGATTGATCCAACTCTGTGGGGACTCTTGCTGAATGCAGTCAACGCAACAGCTTGGTATGCTTCCTACTGCTGTTGAGTAGAATACGCAAACGCTGATGATTATACAAGTACTAGTATGTTGGAAACAGGATTTTGTTTAACTGATTGCATTCAGCAAGAGTCCCTGCAGAGTTGGATCAAAGTATGAAGCATGATAGTTTCATTGGGGATGAGCCTACTGAGAACTGTACTCAGTGCTGTGAAGAAAGATTACCTGGCAATTAAATCTTCATCATCATCAGTAGGTCTGTCAGATCCAATATAATTAAAAGGTGTCAAGCACACTCAGGTGCCTTGAGTAAGAAATTGATGCACATAAACAACAGGTGCCTCAGGCTTTTTTACTAAAGCTCAACGTAGGAGGGTAGCTGACATATTGTGGCATTCATAGCAAGATGGAGAAACACCACCTCAGAACTGTGACTCATGTGGAAAAGCATGACTCTAGTCTACCTGCAGATGAATAACACATAGGTCTAGGTAATAAAATAGAGATAGTTGGCTACCTAGCATTTCAAAATAGGGTGGAGAGAGAGTAAAGATATGTTGACCGATATTGTTGGACAGTTGTTAGTTGGTTCCAGTGTAGCAGTAGTAATAGTTTAACTGCATTTTCGACATATTGACATTGTCTTTTAGCTGTGAAGTTTTATTTATGAAGCAAGTGCTCCCATTATCTCTGATGATTCCAGTTGATATATTGATGAACTCTTATACTGTTGCCACATATTTCTTGTGTGGTTTCCATTGATTGGACAGAGACTCTCTTGGTTAATACTGATTATTGAGGAGGAACTATATGGACATCCTTAAGGACTTCTTCACAATTGTTAAATTTGGTATCACAGATAACACAGTTGGATTTATTGTATCTCTCTCTTCTGTCTGTGTTCTTATCTGTATTCTGTTTGACTTGAGCACTTTTTCCTCCACTTATAGATTCTATCTATGGTTTGATGATTGTTAAGGTGCTGAACTCGTGAATTACAGTAACTGTTGTTGAGATCAACTAGTGATTGGATATATGCTCTCTTTATCTGAAGAGACATGTGCTCTGGCAGATTTTGATTGACTTGGACCTCGATTCTCCACAACTTGATTTCTCTTTGTGCACTCATTTAGCGATCGACGAAAAATTTCTGACGATGAAAGTTTCCTTTTTCAGTCCCAAGGCCAAAATGAGCCAGTTCAAAAATTTTTTCAAGAGGAAGAAGAAATCGGATATTTCTCCACCAGAGTCCACTATCAGTGAGATATCTGCGCCGTTTGAGTTTAAACACAACTTCCACGTGGGGTTTAATCAGGACAAGGGCAGCTTTGAGGGATTACCGCCTGCCTGGGACCAATGGCTTCAGCACTCAAAAATCAGGTAATAGATTTTTTTATGTCAAAATTGAAACCATAAATAAGGAAGATAAAAAAGATTAATTGGGATAGGAAAATGTACTTTGAAAATGAATACTCAGTTTAGATAATATGTTACAAATGCTTCCTTTTTCTTTCATCTTTTCAGCAAATACAGTTGTATGAAACACTTCAAAAATTCTTTCTACCTGAGATGATTTAAACAGTAAAATAAGATAAAATGAATGATGTAATCATGACATATACTTTACTGCAGCAAAGAAGAACAGAAACAGAATCCAGATGCTGTGGTGAAAGCTTTGGAATTCTACAATGAGTCAGTGCGGAGGCCTTTTGAAGATCAGCAGAAATACATCGAGTTGGAGAGGGCAGATTCACAAGAGGAGCTCGATGAGAGATCTTCCAATGAATCCAGGACACCAAGGACATCAGCCTCTGGCAGTGACGAAGGACAGGTGGGACTTATAGGTCACATTGAGAACAAGATGATCCATGGACTAACAGATCCCCAATCAAAATTGGATTTAAAATTATGCATTACTAGTATTAAATGAAATTTGACTAAATCACTTTGAGGAAGATTACAGCTGTGTTCATTTATTTGAAGAGCCAGAGACAACCAGAGGCAAATGATTTTGAATGAGACACTTCATATATGAAAAAGAAATCCAGTTAATCATAGTATCTGATTTTTACTTTCATCTTGATTTAAGTTGAATTCACAGTGTTGCCTCATACAGAATTACCTTACATGCAGTAGCTATTGTGTTGATTCCTTTTTTTATTTTTTTTTTTGTAGGAAAATGAAAAGCCTTCATTACCCCCTGCAGAGCCTCCTCTAGAGGAGGACGATGAAGAGTTATATGTGAACACAGTGATAGCTAAGAAACAGGCACAAGAAGAGCCTGCCCCAGCATTGCCAGATAAAAAGAAGAACAAAGAAGTAGATATTTTCTCTCAAATATAAGAAAAGTATTAGAAATGTAGAAAAGAATAGTGCCAGAATGGTATAGTAATAGTTTAGTAGATGAAAATAAAGTTGTAGTGCAATAGAAGAAAACTAATTTTAATTTCATTCAAATACTTGATTAAATGAAGTGACTCATGTAAAAACAGAATCTTTCAAATGTTTTTACATGTTATCAATATGGTAATGGATCATTGCTGGTAATTCAAAATTTGTTTGATAAAAGTAGCTATTGACTTGTTAGATTTGACCACTGATGTACTGAATTGTTTCTTAAGGACATAGACCAAGTCAACCAGAACCTAGAAGATGCTAAAATAGAAGATGGAGAAACAGAAAAGACCAAAGAGGCTGAAAAACCTGTTCCCCAAAAGCGAGAAAAGAAGAAGTCGGTGAAACAGAAGAAAAAGATGACTGATGCCGAGATCATGGATGCACTAAGTAAGTATGAGGAAAAAAAAACATTTGTGCTTTTAAAAATAAGAGGTTATAAGTTCTCCATAGATATAGGCTCATTTTAAATTGTGTATACTACACATTATGAAACAAATATGGTGAAGCAAACTGTATTACATAGCAGTTTCTTGTTCACAACCAGTCCTTGTGAAGGCAGGTGTTCAGTATTATTGCTTGTCTAATTAAGTTGGGCAAATGTGCACATTATCAGATAATTGTCTTCCTCTGATATGTAAGAACAGGACTGGAAAGATTTGCCTGGGGATTCAGTTTGTACTGCTGATAGATCGTAAATCTGATCATTTGCAACAAGCCATTTGTTTTACTGTAGACTCCACATAATTTGTCATTTTATAGTTTGAATTATCATTTATCTCAACCAAATCTTGTGGAACAGATTTTTTTAGTTTGGTATTAGCCAATATTTATGGCGTCTGCCATACACAAATCTTTGCGTAACTAGGAAGTTATTTTCTAGACCTCAGACGTTGGAGATGTGGAGTCTAAAAGTTCGACAATTGCTTATCTGGACTGTCATTGTTTTAAACTCAGTCAATCCAGCTGTCCAGACAATACTGCTTTTTTTTTTTTTTTTTTTTTTTTTGTCATTTCTAAGCATTGCCAATATAAACTGACACCATGAGAGATCTTTGATGAGATAGTGAGTAACAACTCATCTTAGATCTCTGATATTGTCATGCCTGATCTTCACGAATATAAATTGACACTATAAGAGATCTTTGATGAGTTAGTTAGTAACATATCGTATTATAATTATCTTCATGCAGGATCAAGTGAGTGAAGTCTAGGTCTAGGTTGTATATCTTTTTGTGGATGTTAACATGCTGTTAACTTAGTTGCTCAGTTGCTGTTAACAGGGTGAAACCTGTGTTCTTGATTTGGTGACTACGCACAGCCTTAGGGGTGGACATTGTTAACAAATGAATTTGTTTTCTTGAGATAAGAAGCCATTTGTTATATTGAAATGCGTGAATGATGATAAAAAAATCAGTTTCCTATGTCTACAACTTATTGCTGTGGCTGAGAGTTTGCATTCAGGAATAACCTTTAAAATCTGAAATATCATTGGTTATCAGTGACCAGGTTCTACAATAATTGTTCAACTGTTCAATGTTATATTGCAAAAGAAGAATAATGCATTTAAAAAAAATTGGTTTCAGTTAAGTAGTACAAATTTAAAGTTTTCAATGTTCACCCAGATGGCAGTGTGAGATTATCTTAGATTTACTTAAAAGAAATTGCATGTGCATGAAGTCACTTGGGATCTTAAGATGCTGAAAGCTTTGATTTATTCATATATTTATTTGATTGTTTCTCCTAGTTATTTTATATGAATAATTGGTTTATCATACGTTTGGAGATTGTGTTGTGTTTTGGGTGTGAATTTTATTTTTAGTATATAGTTACTACCTGTTGCATTTTGCTGTTGCCCTCTTTTTCTTTTTTTTTTTCTTTCTTTATTACAAAAAATTACCTATGTATGCTAAGCCCTCCACCATACAAGTTATTGCTTATAATATTATAATAATACCATATAATCATAAAGATACAAAAAGAAGAGAGAGTGGCAGTTCAATGAAAAAAAAAATGTATTGTGTGTGTATGTGTTGTCAATGTTGATGTCAGTAGTTGTGTATCATTGGCCCTCTAAATGGATTATAGAACTAATTGGGTGGTTCCAGTAAAATTAACTGTTTGACCACAATCCCTGGTGTCTAACATTTGGTTTGGGGTTAAAATATTAAATGTTTATAGGGGATAAGGGGTTGGAGGACAAAAAATATTCTTTTTACCAAGATATTCTTATGTGATTACCCCCTTCCTTCAAAGGCCAGTGTAAATTTTTGGTTCATCTGGTATGTGTTTGTTGTAACATCAGAACAGATGTGGTATGTTTAGTGCTTTATTTTAACTGTGTATTGTCTTAGATGTTGCTGTTGTTATTGTTGACAGGTGGGGAAATGTTGTAATGTGAAAAGTGGAGTTGTTGTAGACTTGTAAAAGCATGCTGGCCGGATATGTCATATTTTTTTCCATACTTTCATGTGTTTTGATTAACCCAGCAAGTCTTAGTTTGACTTTTATTTACCATGTGTATTCTGCTTTTGAAAGCACTTGTGTTATTTTTAATCAATAATGAGTCAAGCAATGCAATGAAACAACTAGAAAACTGCCTTACTCTAATGATAATTTACTGAATATGCACTAAATTATAAATACCCAATTAGCTTAATACTGCAATTTCACAGAGTCCAGTAGAGCAAATAATTACTATTATCTTCTCATTGCTGTCACATAACAGCTTGAATAACTTAAATTAAGTATGCCTGTAAACCCAGCATAATGCTATTTTCTCACTTTGTGAAATCACGTGAATATGCAATTTTAATGCCTCCATGTTTATTTCAAGTCAATGTCATTTTCGACCTAATTTGTATATTTCATGTACATTTCTCGTTGATTTCACATTTGGTCCTGTTTTTATTTTTTAGGGAAGCTTGCCAACTGCTCTGTTGACCCACAGAAAAGATACCAGGTGGATAAAAAAGTTGGCTCAGGGTAAGTTTTCATGATCTTCAAAATAAGTTTTTATTTATTTATTTATTTATTTATTTATTTATTTATTTATTTATTTGGGGAGGAGGAGGAAGAAATGGGATAAGAGCACATTGAACACTTATGTAATGTTTTCAACAGGTAATAATTGGTTTTAAAAAGTTGATTTTTATAAGGTCATACATATTTTAAACATTTATTTAAATTTTAAAAGAAATGAGAGCAGACTGACGAGGGGTTTTCCAGGTATTAATGGCCAAGTTATTGCAGTGATTGTGGTAGAGGAGACAAGGCAGCACAATCTTTAAACACAGTGTGTTAGTTGAAGTAAAGATTACAATTAGTAAAGAAATCAGGGAAAATACATTGATACATCAAAAATTTACTCCAATTTGCAGCCCTCAGCCAAACTTGTATTTTAACCACCTTGGGCAGATTTCTGGAGTTATATGTTGCATATTTGGGATAATGTCACTGTGTGGGTTTGATAACATTGAGATTATGACTTTTGTGATGGTATATTTGGATCATGATAACATTTGATAGTGGTATAACAATGGGGTAGCTGATGAAACTGTTATGTTTTATGGATAGAAATATAGTATGTGTCATTATATAAAAATGACTGTGCCATAATTCAAGAAACCAAAAATTACAGTGACCAATAATTAACAGGTGGAGTTTAAAGAATTTATTTTTAATGAATGCACCTCCAAATTTGAAGTTATTTAGAAAACTTTTATGGAAATTTACGTCAAAATATGATGCCTTAAAGATTACTCAAATGAAAAGGAAATACTGCTTTAAGTACTTTCTATAAAACATAATTTAGTCATGATCAATGAATACCCACAGGTCTTTGGGCGTTGGTACACCTGTGACTGATTCTTCCTTGGGTTGTGGGCGTTAAGTCTAATGATGTGCTTGCAACAAGAGCAAAAAGAAATGTGTCACTACTATTTTTGTTTCAAAGTTAGTGATTACTTTCATCAAAATGTTAGTAAAATTAATATTATTCCACGAAACCATATACAGTGTAAATTATATTGATAATTATTTATTTTTGTATTACACAGGGCGTCTGGTACAGTATGTGTGGCCAAGGACATTGAGACGGGAGAGGCCGTGGCCATTAAGATGATGGACTTGGAGAACCAACCAAAGAAAGAACTCATCATCACAGAAATTGAGGTGAGACATTGTGATAATTTCATGATATAACTGCAGCCAGAGACTTGAGATTTCCAAAGATTTCACAAACAATTAAAAAATGATATCCAAAATATTATCAAAACTCATCCTGGAAAGATGACATAGTGCAATATTAATTGGTATTACCTTACTTCTTAGGTTATGAAGGCCAAGCGGCACCCCAATATCGTCAACTTCCTTGATTGTTTCCTTGTGGAGGGAGAATTATGGGTAGTCATGGAGTACCTAGAAGGAGGGGCCCTTACAGATGTCGTCACGGAAACGGTGATGGACGAAGGTCAAATGGCTGCAGTGTCCAAGGCTTGCCTCGAGGCTCTTGCTTTTCTTCATTCCAAGAATATTATTCACAGAGACATCAAAAGTGACAATGTATTGTTAGGAGATAATGGAGATGTCAAGCTGACAGATTTTGGCTTCTGTGCACAGATCACGGCAGAGCAGAATAAACGTAACACCATGGTGGGGACGCCATATTGGATGGCTCCCGAAGTTGTGACAAGGTGAGATGGCAATGACATTTAAACCATGTGACAGTCTTTGAAAGTTGGATTATTTGATTTGACTTTAAACATGTCACTATTATATTTTTATATTTATATTTTATATCTGTAACTGTGGCAAAAAAAAATTAATATTATGTGGATTGTAGTGTTAGTAAATAAAAGATTTATTTTTTCTTCAAGTTTGGGAACTTATATTATAAAAAATATTGTGATATTGAAATATTATTTTGATTTAATTTAAAATTAAAAATTGATTCTGATATTTTTTTGTCAATTCTTTCCAGAAAACAGTATGGTAACAAGGTAGACGTCTGGTCCCTAGGCATCATGGTGATAGAAATGATCGAAGGCGAGCCGCCATATTTGAACGAGACTCCACTTAGGGCATTGTACTTAATAGCAACCAATGGAAAACCAGAGATTAAAAATAGCTCTAAACTCTCCTCAGAACTTATCAGTTTTCTAGACAGGTGTTTGGAAGTTGATGTAGACAAGAGAGCTTCCACCGAGGAACTTTTGGAGCATCCATTTTTAAAGAAAGCCAAACCACTGGTGACTCTGAAACCTTTAATTGCTGCAGCCAAGGAAGCTTCCAAATAAGGATATTATATACAGTTATCTTAATTACATACTAGTGTTTATATTCATGACAATTTGTACAGCAAAGTTACTGTGCACCAGTGTACAATAAGAGATTCAGTACACACTTTATTCCTCACAATACACTGTCTGGTTTATGCAATTCTGGCTGTCTGGATTCTGTTCTGTATGCTGCACAGTATTACCACACCCACCATATGTATTGTATATACAGTGTGCATAGCGTATATCATATACTGTATTGAATACAGGGTGTATAGAGTGTATGTGGTATTGATGTACATATTAGAAACGGCTACAGTTTGTCCTGTATTTTGCACATATAAAGTATCCACCGAATATATGCTGTACAGCTCACACGCATCAAAGCTATACAACAGTGTTGTATTGTTTTAGAATATGTTATCCATATGCAGACAGCATATACAAAGTCCCATGTGTCTGCTGTGACTGTCACACATCTTGCAGGCAGGAAAGGGTGACACGAGTATTCAGTAGGTTAAGACAGGACCAAGGGGGAAAAAGACAGGTGTTAAAGAATTCAGTGGCGATGTAAAGTAAACAGAGACTGATGTTCCATTTCCATTGACCCAAATGTTATTTTGTGGATTGCATTGCTCTGTGTAGGGCAACCCTGATATTTCGATAAAAATGAGCCAATTTCATTCAGAAAAAAAAGGACATTCAAAAATAGGGGGAGAATGTTAGACCTTAAGGAAAACGGTTACTATTTGGGAATTGGCAGATGGAACATGAGAATTCCGGGAAAAGTCGCAGGTCTTCTCAAGATCAGCTCAGGAATGATACAACTTGTATTATACAGACCACATAGGAACTCGTATTGTGACTTCCAAATTTAAAGAATATCTGTAGTGCGATTGGGCTGTCAAATGACATCAGTTACACTAGTTGGAATGAACGCTTGGCCTGTTCAGTGAACCTGTAGTATAATATTAACACTTCCAAGGAAATAGTCCAGATTCCTCCAAACTCTGATGTTATCCACTTGGATCGAAAGAGTACTTAAAAGTTTTATTTGTGATTTACAACATTTTTTTAGCTAGCATATTATAAGCATTGTTGAAATATGTAATTAAAAGGCTTTGATAAATGAGATGATACAGGCTGATAAAAAGATTGTGGTAATTTACCAACATTAGATATATAATAACCGTTCCTCCAAAATGTAGTTTGTGTGGAACTGAATATGACCAGAAAATTCCTAGTTTTGAGGTGGGCTCAAGTCAGATTTTTTGTCCTTATCTAAAATAATGAAGCTTGAAATAATGAAATATTTCAAACACATGGTGTTTTGAAAATTGAAAGATATGTCAGTTCTTAATTTTGACAAATGCAAATAATATTAACTCCAGGATTTATTTCACATTTTGATGCAGATACCAGCTTGTTTTAATATTGTATTATTCCAGCGTTCAGTCCTAGTTATACATGTAGATACTCTTCCAACATTGTGATGCTGCCATTTATAGGCCAATTTCTTCCTGCAAATGTTGTCATTGAAGTCAAATTCAATATTTATAGAGTATGATAACCATGATGACTCCCAGTTCACCTGTAGTAACTAGCAGAGTGTCGGTCTTCAAGTATGTTAAAAGCTCTGCATTGTTTTTCACCAGTTGGAATTAAGTAGGTATTTGTTAAGCCAGAATACAAACTATTTTACAAATTATAGTATACTGCCTGTAAGTCTATCTAGGTAATGTTATTCAGGTGTAAGAGATTAGAGATTTTCTTCCATTTTAGCAACATTTTTACTTGGGTATTACTAATACAAAACAATGTTGTTTTCTTTTACAAATACATCATGGGGAATAATTGTTTCTTTTTTCATTCCAAAGAGATATTTGATAAAGCAAGGATTTTTCCACATATTGATAAAGCAAAGATTTTTTTCCGCATATTGATAAAGATTTCTCTGGCAAAGTAATTACTGGTTGCAATGTTTTGATTTCAATAGCAAGAAGAAAATTTGCAAAGATGTTTCGACCAATCAAAGCTTGCGTTGTGCCAGGGTAGGCAATGCTCCATATTTTTTTTCATTTTTCAATAAATGTAGCAAAATTTTAAGCTTTTATCACTATATATATGTATAGATACTGCAATACTGGTAATGATTTACAATAATATACCATTATATTGAATAGTAATGTTTACGTAACCTTTTAACAGTAATATTTTGTATGTAAGAGTTAGCAGTTGAATGAATGAATGTCAGCCAACGACAAGTTATGATAAACAAATTATGTGATTTCATCTGAAATAACAGATGTGTACTTTTACAAGAAGTATGTGGAATAAAAGAGTTTTTCTGATTATTCCATACCTTTTAAAGACAGAATCTTATAAAATTGCTGTATGACTTATTTGATTAAAAGTGCAGAGTATATAGCCATCTTATAAATCATTGTCTTCAGCTGTACGAAATCATTGGTGATGGACAAAATCGAGATCCCCATCTCGCCTCATTAGGATTAGGGGCTATGGTAATGCGATCTCGGGTTTAAACTAGAAAGGCACCCGGAGAGCGCAGACCGGCGAATGCAAGGGGTCATGCAAGACATGGCTTTCAAATAACGTCTGTGACGTGTACCATTAAAACGGGTCAAGGCGCAATTATAACAGTAACTTTCTTTTAAAGTTGTGTATGGAAGAACTTAGAAGAGTTAAGTAAATGCAACAGATGGCAATTCTTTGAAAGATAGAATATAGCATAAGGAAGCGCAAACACAGATGAAATACAATGACCTAAATATTGCACATTATCACAGAGGCAATGTGACAACTGTATGGATAAGCCGACTGCTGCTTCTTAAGGTTAACATATCACTTGGATGACTATCTGCAGCCTGGACGGTCCTGTACCAACGCCCCATATTAAAGTTCGCTGCGAAGAAATGTGAACGCAGAAGACGACACAACAAAAGTGCAAGGGTAGTGCTAAGATTGTACCATTATGCCGTGGCAGGAAGGCACCGCTGTCGTCATAGGCCTGTCTGGTTTACTGATCACGAACTTCTTACCCGGAGTCTTTAATGTTGTCTTCTTTGCGTTGCTCCTTCTTGGAGTGCTTGGACTGAATAGAGAAAAGGACAGAGCTGCGAGGAGGGTGGATTATGGAAATAAAGCCGTATTGGTAACGGGATGCGATACAGGTAGGCCTATATTGTGAGAAAACTCTAGAAAACTATCCATGATAGCAAGGTAAATGTAATGGGGGGGGGGGGGGGTGCTGTTACAAAATACGTGTGGATTTTCACCAAAGCCGTCATATTGTATTTACATACGAGGGCTGTGTAATGAGATTTTGGGTGTTGTTGCCATGGCAACAAAGGGCGATACACTAACCAATATGCAGTGTGTTGGTTGAGGGTATAATGAACAAATACACACATTTTCTTCAAAATCTGAGTAGGTCGTGTGCTATTCTGAACCTTACAGAAACTATTGCTTAGACGAACATTTGCAACCTTTTAAAGGGTTGCCTTTATCCTTAATGAAGGACCAGAACTACACAAAAATACAGGCTGTATAAAATTTATATATATTGGCATCTCTGCATAGTGATGCTGACGGCGATTTAAATAATGTATAGGCATGTTATAGGTATGTTGCAGAGATGTTTCCATATTTGTGAATTTTTAATTGCCAGTGACGTTTATGCGGCTAAACTATCAATGATCATATGATATATGTACACAATGAAAGCGCGTTCATAACCAATTTAATGATTTCAATGTCAATTAAAGGTTAAATTTGTGTTTAACAATGTACCGTACATCAGGCCATATATGTTGCAGGTTTAGGCCACGAACTAGTTAAACGCCTAGACGTGCGAGGTCTCACCTTGTTCGCTGGTTGTCTCTCTGAATCCAGCCAAGGTGCCAAGAAATTGAAAGAGGTGTGCTCTGACAACGTCCATGTCTTGCAGCTTGACATCACCAAGGACGAAGAAGTGAACGCTGCCTTTAACTTTGTCAGCAAAACTTGCAATGCGACTGGGAAGAGTAAGAGTTTCAGTACATTTGTTTAACACAGTGAAATAATATTAATTCACACAGACGTTTCTTTCTGTACTTTCTCTATTTATTTATCATCACTAAAAACTGCAAATTGTTTCAATTAATATTTACTTCTATGGCCACAGTCAGTCCATTTAACAATATCAGTAGCTAAATTGTTGACACATATATATGTCCGTCGTTACCATAATAATGGGTTATGTTTTTATCGGAACCCAAAATATCATTCTTGCCATAAATTATTATATCATATTCAGTGGCGGATTTAGGGGGAGGGGGGTCAGGGGGGGTCCCCCCTCCGATTTCTGACAAAAATCTCAAACACCCTTGAAATTAGAATTTTTACTAACTGAATCATAGTTCGAAACCGCACCAAATGGCACCGTTTGTCGTCTAAAAAAACACAATTTTGGGACCCTTCAACGGGCCCCGAACCCCACCTTCGGCAATGGGATTCAAGGGCAAGAAATTTATCTCAGGAATATATTCTTCAGCTGAGTTTAAATTTACCACGGGCACTCTCGATATAATTAATGAAAATCACATTGTTTAATTTTATTTTTCTTTTTTATGGCTTGTTTAGCAGACCGATTCAATTTCAGCTTTAATTTTTAATAGCACATAACATGGAATTACGAATAAATCATTTACACCTATAACCTCACTTTTTAACAATTGTAAAATGAAATCTTAATTTTATCTAAATAATTACTCAGCTCAATGTAAAATTTGGACCCCAACCAAAAATTTCGAAACTTTTTTTAGAGGAAAATACCGCATAAGAATGACTTGCAATTCTAGCGATTACATATTCATTCTGATGGCCAATGACCCTTTTTCTTCATTATCCTTCATCAAATAGTGATAACAGCTTTCAATATCATAAAATGCCCATGTTTTCAACAATTTGCACTTCTGAATCTGCTATTCTGAGCTCTGTACATCATTAGTTTTGGACTATTTCCTCCAGACTGACTTAATGTCTTTTAAATTTTCGTAATGTAGACAAGAAATTATGCAGGTCTGTGTTCTTGTTATAACTATGTCCAGTCAACATGGTGCTTTTTATGAGGCGTCTGGTGTGAATGTTCATGTAAAATAAAATTATTCTAGGTTGCCGTGGCATACGGAACACTTAAGATTTTGTCTGCTTTTTAGTTGTATTCTTTCTTTGCCTATGCTGGTTAAGACTCTATTCAGATTTTTAAATTTAATAATAATAAATAATATGTAGACTGGTCGCCCAAAGACAATTTTATCTTCATATCTCACTTTTCTTCCTGGTAGGCTACGTTCCACGCCACCCAACAAAATATCGCAGAAGGGCATATTTCGAGACAAAATCGTTTGTTTCATCTTTTATCATGTCCACTACCTTTACTATGTTTGGACGTCTGGAAGAATAAATCACTCCTTTTATTTTAACTGATCTTATACCATCTAAATTTTGTTTTTCCTCCCTACGTGTGCTTCTGCCTTTCTTTTTCTTTCTTTTTTTTTAACGAAAGTGATGTAAAATTTCTGACATATGCACATATATTTGGCTTTTTTAAAATACTTAAAAATAAGAAGACCACAAGGGAAGAGCTACATATTTCCCGTATAAAACCTATGAGATTTAATATGCGAAGGATGATTAATTGATTCATTGGTTTGAAAATACGTAAGACTATTATTGTTATCCTCTTGCCAAAGAAAAGTGCTATATGAAAGGAATAGCCGAACATATACTTGAATAAATTGTGTTATTGACAAAACTGAACAAAAGTTGAATGCTTTTGCTAGAGAGAGACTTCACTGATTAAAGTAAATATCGAGATAATCTACAACTCAAGTAAAACACCTCTCTGATTTGTGTAGAGTTCTGGGCCGTGGTAAACAACGCCGGCGTCAACCCCCTTGGAGCGGTGGAAATGACACCCCTGGACGGCTACCAGGCATGCATGGACATCAATCTTTATGGGATGGTTCGGATTTCAAAGGCTTTTCTTCCGCTTATAAGAAAGTCTAAAGGTTTGAGAGATCTTTCCATATTTGTTCAAATGTTACCTCTCTCTCTCTCTGGCTAATTATATGTACACTTCTCGTATGCGAGACTTATTTGTGCTTTTTTCAGAACGTATACAGATGGAGACATGTCTGAGATTTTGCGTATTCATTCGTTAGTATGACAAAATCTAGTTGACTTTTTTGCCGAAAAAGCAATTAATCTTAATTACGTGCTTCGTCGTAAATAATCTTAAACTAGACCACTTTCTTTTACTTCCCCTTGAAGAATAATATAATTAGAGTAACAAGTTTCTTTCACTTCCCCTTGCAGAATTAAATAATCAAATTAACTTAATGAGGCACATTTCACGTAGATCTTGACACATGGGTGCTTTTTTTAAACATAAAACATCGTATAATGCGTCTAAAAGAGGGAAAAAGACCCGAAAGACTGCATTCATATTTGAGAGTGAAAGCCAAACCTCTACAAGGGCTACAAAGAGACATTTCATAAGGCATTTACGGATATACAACTGTACCTCTGGATAATTATGTGTGCATCTCTCAGTCTCTCCAGCGAGAATTTCAGCACAGAATTTCAGAAATGACGCCACCAGGCTTCCGGTCGAGGTTGCCCTTTGGTCCAAACTAACTTCGGCCATTATGGTCTTCTTTCCAGAAGAATTTTTTATCATTTCAGGGAGAATTGTGAACGTGACAAGCGTGAAAGGCCTGGTGGTTTACCCTCTGGAATCTGTGTACAGTTGCAGCAAGTTTGCCGCAGAATGCTTCTCGGATTGCCTTCGACGGGAAATGACGTCATTTGGAGTTGATGTCGTCATCGTAGAGCCCGGGCACTATGGTGGAGCAACAGCGATCGTAGATGTGAGCATAAGGAAGGGCGCATTCCCAATGAAAAAGTCGTTCTACATAGTTCATTCCAACTCCGACGATCTGTCGCTGATTGCAATCGGATAAACAGATTAAGAAGTCTCCTTCTGGCGTTGAGCAGAATACAGAACAGCTGGTGATTATATACGAGTAGTTTGGAAAGAAGAGGCATGATTATCTATTAATCTGATTGCAATCAACGAGAGTCCCTGCAGAGTTTGATCGTAGAGCGATAGTTTCATTGGGAATGATCTCTAAGACGCAGGGTATATCTATTAAGTGCGTGTTAACAAGGTAATTTTATTGTAGATAAACACAAAGATTATATACGGTTTAACTTCTCTATAACCAATTATCACCATCATACCTTGTTGCTTACCGGAGCTATATTACCGGATATACATAAGTAAAACTTACAGTCTCAAAGACCTCTCTTTTAGATTGAAAAAATACGCCCCGAGATGAGCGAACAATGGGAATCCATGAGCACCGAGCTGAAAGAGGCCTACCCCAAAGACAAGACCGTGAGCAATGTGCTGAACTTCATTGGAGGAGACGCTACTGGCTCAGCAACTGACGTCACTCCTGTCATTGACGCGTTCGAAGATGCGCTGCTGTCAGTGGTGCCTAGAGACAGATACCTGATAGGGGGCAGCACCTCTCTAGTGGACAAGTATAAGGTACTAGTGACACTTCCAGGAAGAGGAATTTGGGGAGGGGTCACAAAGATATTTTTCACCAACGCCAAGGAGTTTTATGCTTTGCCTTTGTTGGCTTGTTAGTTAAGAATCTAACTGATTTCGTTTTTTTTTTTTTTTTTTTTGAGTTATTGATGCAGTTTTCAGGGAAAATGGACTAAAATCGATTAAATTTTTTTTTGTGTGATGGCTACCCCTCCCCCCCATTAACATGTCAGTGTCTTTTTTGCCAGGCTTAAAAAACTTTACACATTCCTGAAGAAATCCATTCACCATAAATCCATTGTTAACTGCCATTTCATCATTCCACAGACAGTAACTTATAATTTCAATGTATGTTTCATGAGGCATTCTGACACATAAATGTGTCAGATGTGACTGTTAATGTGGCAGGTGTAATTTTGATTGTGTCTATTTTTTGTGTCTATTTTTCATGGTCAGGCATTGTTCTCAATATTCCAGCTGATGGCCATCCTGGGACCTCTACTGCCTGGCTGGATCATGGACCGCATTTTGACCAAGGTGTCAGATACCTAAACCTGGGCGAGAAAATGCATATTTCAAAGTGCTGGCTATTTTTCTCCTCACCTAGCATACATGTACACTGTCCTTGGCTGTTTCCGGTATACGGCTGTTGCTATTCAGAGTGAAATAAGCGGACAAAGAAAAAAAGGCAGCCTCAATTATTATGCAGACAGTATTTCTAGAGTACCTGTTATCAGGTAGATAGACTGATGTTGGAACAATACCATACACGGATATGACAACATAGGGATTTATTGACCTGGACATGCAAATCATAGGCCTGCATGAAATATATTGTTGAGGGGAGTGGATTACTCTTGTCTCTTGTTTGGAAAATAAAGTTCTAGTTTTGGATAGGATGACTTTTCGGTGTTTTTTTTATTACTTCTTACGTTTCTGTCAGCTTGATTATTTCGACTTCCATCAGTTTACCATCTATCACAAGCAAAGCGAGAGAAATTATTTGAGTTTTTGCCATTTGTAAAATTATACTATAGGCTTACAGAATGGTATTTATATTAAATTTTGAATATTTCTTTGTTTTGATAAGACTGCTCGCACAAATAGTTCATAACAATAAAAAATAAAACTTCTCCATTACGTAATCAAAATGTAATAACTTTATTTGTGAAATGTTGAAATGATCTTGTCTATGTGAGATTTGGTTCGTGACCCATTTTCGCATAACGCCATTTGTTAAAATGAGGACTAAAATGGTAAACGAACTACTAAAATGAATCAAATTTATACTTTTGCAAGATATAGTTAACCGAGATTGATCACATGTGAATCCTGTATTTTCCTTTGACCAAGTCCACTCTCAAACGTAATGTCGTATATATTTCAACAAACTATTAATTTTGGTTTGTTTTTCATGTGTTTGGCAAATAAAACCATTCGGATATCGTCTCATATCGTCTCAATGACATAACAATTTTCTTCAGTTTATACCCCTCTCTAAATATATTGCATAATTTTTTATCGGAAATAACATTGAAAATTTGTCCTAATTAAATTTAATTCACAAGTTATTCCAACACCGAGTGGTTATGAAACATGTCGTCACATCAGGCAGTTACGTCACACATAGCGTCTCAAACCACGCGTTGCCGAGTGATTGTCGTATATATGAACAGTACCAGTGTCCTGGTCAGAAAACTTAAGCACCGTCACTTGCTTAGCGCGTGTCGTGTGAAGGACCCACCTTTTGCTCTCTGTGCCTTTCTAACTCGGTCTTTTGGGCGTTGTCAATCGTTTCCCTTACCAGTAGGGTAACATTACACAGTGCGGCATGCGTGTTCCTCTGCTGCTTGTGCTTCTTGTAGTCTGCACCGTCTACCGTGTACACACTACAGGGGTGCAACGCCTTGGTGCGAGACATCTCTGTTGGAAAACACATCTCTGTTGTACCGGTAGAAGACCAACGAAGTGGAACTGTCCAGGAAGATATAGGCAGACCACTGCACGTCCCACCAGGATACGCCAGACAACGCGCCCAACAACGCACACGACAACGCACCAGACACCAAAGCCAACATGTAAGACAGGCAGTAAGTGAAAGTGATAGTCGTCATGTAAAGACATTAGTATGTAGATTAGTTCTACGTATAGACTAGTATAGACAAGTTATGTAAAAAGACTAGAAAATAAGCTAGGTATGGGTACAGACTGGTATATTGACTACATGTATAGACTTTTATATAAATTATAGCTAGCTATTTTTACCACGTGCAGTTAGGAAGAAAACTCAGAAATTAAAAAAAAAAAAAAAAACAAATTCAATTTCGGACTAGGAGATAAAATGCTTTCCGATAAAAGGAAAAGCAATTTCCTCGTTTTTTTCATACAGGTATATGTAGATCCATATATTTTTCTTTTGACAACAGCCGTTAAATGATCCTTTCTGTGCGCGTACGTAAATTTTCGATTCGATGAAAATGGGATATTTCCTCGTAGATAGCAAAGAAACTGAAGGAAATTAAGAAATTTTTGGGGCTTAGATGTCATATTTAACACCAAAGCTGTTAAAAAAATCATGCGCCGTAAAGCCTCCGTGAAGAGAACTTTACAAGCCAGTGATGAGAATACTGCTTCAGAGAGAAAAGTGCGATAGTTTTATTATTCTATGTTAAATAAATCACAAGACTTTTCTTAACTGGTCAGTTTTTGTATCTGGGCAGTTGATGTTTGACATTGCTGCTGGGTCATCAGAACTAAAGTCCAGTTTTCATTCCTGTGTTGTCCTGTAGGTTACACACAGGTGGCAAGCACTAATGTCCATTATCTCTGACCGCTACGTACACTGTCAACAGTTAACCTGACGTCAGCCAGAACCTGTTGACAACATAGATAAATAGCGAATCCAGAGGGTGCACCGCCTGAGTACCCTGAGTGTCAGAGCAACGTAAAAGCTAGCTTGTTAAATATATACCTTGTGATGGAGTCGCTTTTACTAGCTCTGACGAACAGCGACAATCTGAGGGCGTTCTTCTTCAAAATTTTGCCTGGGGCGCTTCCATATTTGGAAGTCACACGTCACAGCTGTGTCCGCCTGGATCCATATTTGGAAGTCATAAGTCTCGTACGTCACAGGTTTGACCGCCTGGAGCTGCCTTTCCCGCCTCGCGCTGAAGTTATCTCGTGCAGACGAGACAAGAAGCAAAGTGCCTGACGAAGTTTGAATTGAAAATATCTTGCAGTCGAAGGTCAGTGCCACAATAGAAGCAACATTCTGCTTTAAAAACTGATTTTGGTGTAGCCATTGCGCAGCCCTTATAGTGGTATCGGGTATACAGTGTAGCTGTCAAATTTGGCACACGGCAAGCACGTGTACATCTCAGGACTAAATGTTCTTTGATAAGCAAAAAATACAAAAACATTGGATATATCTTTTCTGTTCGAAGAATATTATTTATTTTTTCACTTTACATCTTAAATACAGCAAATAAAATTAAATAAAGCAGAATTAAATCTGTTTTACGTTTCATTTTGGTCTGATGACATTCAACTGCAGATTCACTGCGGAGCAGTTCTATTTGATTGATGGAAGTGTAACATGGCCGCTGGTCACTAGAGCCGGTATTGTTGATATGGGTTATATATGAAATCAAGATCGAGCTGGCAATACCGGAATCTAGAACCTAGGGTACGCCTGAGAGATTCCCCCCTGGTTTCCTCTTTCTTCCACCCAAAAAAAGGAGGGGAGGGGGAAATATTGTAACGAGCGAGAAACAAAATCTCCATAAATCTCCATATTAACTACATAGATTACAAAATGAAATTGTTAACGTCTATTGTTTTTATATTAGGGATCATTTTCATTCTTACCCCCCCCCCCCCCCCCGCCCTTCGACAAATTTCTTTCCATTCTGTCAGTGCAAAGTGCTGACTGCAGATAAATTTATTTATTTATTTATTTATTTATTTATTTATTTATTTCTTTGAGAGGACAGTTAGCGGTAAGACTTTCTCAACGGAATAATTAGTCTTACAGCATTGCTATAACAATGGATAATGGATCTTTATATTTGCAGAGTACAAACACGGCTGTCCGAAGGGCTGGAGAGAAAGCCCGTACAGCAACTTCTGCTTCAGTTTCAGCAGTTACTCTGATAGGAAAACATGGCATGATGCGCGCGCAGATTGTGCTTCCCAGAATGCAGATCTGCTCTCTTATTCCTCAGAATGTGAAATGGTTGGTGTTTTCCGTTTACATTTTTCTAACCTTTTTCAAAAGTATACATGAAATAATATACAACATTATGGGAGTCTCTAAATTCTAATATTTAAATAATATACACGTAAAATGATAAGTAGGCCTAATGCTGGATTTTTTTTCAAAATGCATTAATATTATTATCATTATTATTATTATCATTGTTATTATTATTATATTATAGATGTCATATTTTGTATTTCATGTCGGATACATAGCAATGGCTAACTCAAAAAATGCTGAAGTATGAAAAGAGAGATTCTCGTCTAAACAAGTGGTGGTCTAGCTTTATAAATATCAGAGGGGGTTGGAAATGGGCAGAGAAAAATGGCGACAGATCACTGGCGTAAGTTGTCTTATACGGGCGGCTAGCTCAAGGCAATTGTGCTGGAAAATTGCCTTATATTTGTAAGGCTAAAAAAGGTAGGTCAGCCACAGTCTGTATCTTAATTGCATACATCTTGTCTAGCCCACAGGTTACAATGTCGGTCTTACTGTCGCTTAATTTTGTCAATGAATTGTCCTTGGTGTTGCATTATGGGAGGATTAAGCCTTTACTGGTGTATTTTTTCATAAAAAGGTACAATAGTAACCAAAGTCACTTCAAATACCAAGAAACCTCCAATAGTTACGACTCAAAGGAAGACTAGGCGTCCAAAAGTAACAACAGTTGCCACGAAACCTACCCCGATAAAAACGTCGCTGATAACGTCAACAACGTCACAGCCAAAGTCAACTAGAACTTCTAAGCAAACGACAACGCACCTAACAACACAGCCATCATGTAAGACAGGAAGTAAGTGAAACTGATAAATATCATGTAAAGCAATTACTTCATGATAATACTAATACATACTAGCAACACATACAGACTAATACATAGACAAGTTATGTAAAAAGACTAGGCTACCTAACAGACTAGTATAATGACTACAGTACATGTTTAGACTTTTATGTAAACTACACTTTCTGTGTGCGTATGTATGTTGTCCATAAGATGAAATTGAGGTATTTCCGTGTAGGTTTCAAAGAAATTGAAGGAGTTGAAGAGAGAAGTTTAGGGTTAAATGTAATATTTAACATGAAAATTGTCAAACAATCATGTGCCAAAAGACTTCGCGAAGGAAACTACATGTCGCTGATTAGACTACTGGTTCAGAGAGAAAAGGGCGACAGTTTTAGGGAGCGTTCAGATAAACCCATCATACTAGTTGGATCGATAATGGATCTTTATGTTTGCAGAGTACCAACACGGCTGTCCGAAGGGCTGGAGGGAAAGCCCGTACAGCAACTTCTGCTTCAGTTTCAGCAGTTACTCTGATAGGAAAACGTGGCGTGATGCGCGCGCAGATTGTGCTTCCCAGAATGCAGATCTGCTCTCTTATTCCTCAGAATGCGAACAGGTAGGTAATTTACGGTTACCCCTTTCTGCAATTTTTCAAAAAGTATAAAAGGAATAATATACAACATTATGGGAGTCTCTAATATTGAAATAGTATACACGTAAAATGTTAAATAATACTGGGTTTTCTTTCAAAATGCATTAAAATGATAATAATTATCATTTTGTTGTTTTTGTTATTTTATTATCATTATTATTCTTATAGGTGTCATATTTTGTATTTCATGTCGGATACATAGCAATGGCTAACTCAACAAATGCTCAACTATGAAAAGAGAGATTCTCGTTTAAACAAGTGGTGGTCTAGCTTTATAAACATCAGAGGGAGTTGGGAATGGGCAGAGAAAAATGGCGACAGATCACTGGCGTAAGTTGTCTTATACTTATCTCTGACGTCCTGTAAGATGCATGTCAGTAGAGTACTATTCTTAATGATTGTCGGTAAGATTCGGAATATCATCGATAACTCTAGGAATTTCTTTTCCCACACCAGGGTCTGGAAAGAGGGACCTCGCTCCAAACGCCGCTGTGGACTTGTGAGCGGGTCGTGGGGCGGGCGGCTAACTCAAGGCAATTGTGCGGGGAAATTGCCTTATATCTGTAAGGCTAAAAAAGGTAGGTCAGCCACAGCCTGCAAGTAATTTGCATACATCATGTACAGCACACGGGTTTTGAAATTTGGTCTTGCAAGTGCTTAATCTTACCAATGAATTCCAATGCAAATTAAGTCCTTCGTGTTGGATGTAGGGCAGAATTTAGCCTATAAATGTGTGTAGCCTTTTTCATTAATAGGTACAGTAGCAACCACAGTGACTTCAAAGACCAAGAAACCTCCAATAATTACGACCCGTAGGAAGACGTGTCGTCCAAAAGTAACATCAGTTGCCACAAACTTCCTAAAAATTACAACCCAAAGGAAGACTAGGCGTCCAAAAGTGACGACAGTTGCCACGAGACCCACGCCAAAAAAGTTGACGACCATGTCAACAACTTCAACTAGTACAGAGAAGACAACAACGTCACAGCTAACGTTAACTAGCACAAAGCACACAACAACGTCACTGCCAAAGTCGGCTAGCACAAAGAAGACAACAACGCCACAACCAACGTCGACTAGCACCAAGCAGACAACAACGCCACAGCCAACGTCGACCAGCACAAAGCAGACAACAACGTCACAGCCAACGTCGACTAGCACAAAGCAGACAACAACGTCACAGCCAACGTCGACCAGCACAAAGCTGACAGCAACGTCACTGCCAACGTCGACTAGCACAAAGCAGACAACAACGTCACAGCCAACGTCGACTAGCACAAAGCAGACAACAACGTCACTGCCAACGTTGACTAGCACAAAGAAGACAACAACGTCACAGCCAACGTCGACAAGCACAAAGCAAACAACGTCACAGCCAACGTCGACTAGCACAAAGCAAACAACAACGTCACTGCCAACGTCGACTAGCACAAAGCAGACAACAACGTCACAGCCAACGTCGACTAGCACAAAGCAGACAACAACGTCACAGCCAACGTCGACTAGCACAAAGCAGACAACAACGTCACAGCCAACGTCGACTAGCACAAAGCAGACTACAACGTCACAGCCAACGTCAACTAGCACAAAGCAGACTACAACGTCACAGCCAACATCGACGTCAACTCTGCCGTCTTCGCCGCACATTACTTTTACTACTACTACTGCTGCTACTACTATTACCAGTACCACCGAAAAGGCGTCAATTGTGACTGCTCCAAAAGGTAAGGACTTTGGAAACTGGTGTATGTTAACGTTGAAATTGATAAATGTGTTTCCCAACCTTGTTATTTATTTATTTATTTAATTCACATCTTTATTTTGTGCTTGCGAATGCGCACGTGTGTGTAATTAGATGTGTACGTGGAGGAATGCCGGTGTTATTCTCTAATATATTTTGGCGCGTGTGCGAAGTTTGTCTATCCGTTAAAAGAGACAGTGTCATCATCTCTATTTCAGACCGCTGCGTAGACAACAATGTATTGTACAGCCAAAATGAGAGATGGGATGTTGGTTGTGAGAAAAGCTGCATCTGCATTCAGCCTTTGTTGAATTTCATCTATTGCGAACCTTTGTACGTTAAAATCTTTAGCTTCATGTCTTTATGTGGCATCATTAAAACATTTATTACCAGTTGCCTAGTATAACATTTATAATGAATTTACTATGAATGCTTTTTTTAGAGACTTGTTCCACTGTTAATTTGTATGTTCAGTTAACACAGTTGTCACGTAATGTCAATTTGACACGCAATTTTAAGTTTTATTTTTATTTCAGGTGTCCTGATTGGACGGGCAAGGTCCCCCCTGGATGCGTCTTGAAACCCCCGAAACCTGGTCGATGCTGTCCCGAGTTAGACTGCAGCAGCCTTACGCCACCACCATAAACTTACTTATTGAATATTTTAACTCATATCACTTTTCATTGGCCGAAATAAGTCCATTAAGTCTACAAATATTTTTTCAACATCACGAAACGTGTGATATTATGGAAAGTATATAAATAACCAGTAGATTGACAACTGATTAAAATATCTCCATGCTTTTTGTATACGAAAATCTTTGGCGGTCCAAGATATTGTGAAAGGTTATAGAGAATTTATTTACTACCAATGTATCGATTTATGGTTGAAAGACTTAAATCAACTAGTGGTTCTCATATTTTATCACCGGAACACACATTAACCGTACTGTTACTCAGACTCAAATATACTCCTATCACAGATTAGTGGGTTCATTTGTTTTCATATCAGACTTTGTCATACACACACTGGACAAAAGAAGTGTCACCCCTACTGAGCCAATGCTATGGGGGAGATAAATGACTGTGGAACGATATGCTCCTAGTATCATTTTATTAACATCAAATTTCACAAAAAATCACAAAATGAGAACAAAATATACATTCCACCAAAATATGCAGTTTCAAGTCAAAAATTAGTACTTAGTGGCATAGCCACGTGACCTAATAATAGGTGCCAGTCTACGAAGCAAGGATTCATATAATTGTCTGATGCGTTTAGGGCTTATGCTGGCCCAAGCATGAAACACTGAATATAACAGAGTTTCTCTGCTGGTTAGACGGGCATTTGTAAAAAGTTTTGACATATCATTCCAAAAATTTTCTATTATGTTTGCATCCGGACTCTGGGCAGGCCACATCACCCTGCGAATGTCCTGTTGGTCAAACCAATCATCAACTGCTCTGGGCCTGTGACAAGGAGCATTGTCATCCTGGTGAACAAATGGATAATTCCTGTCACCAAACATGTTAGTAATAGATGGTAGCAAGCTTGACTCTAAAACATCGATATATTTCTAGCGATTCATGTTTCCATTAACCACTATCAATTCGCCCAAGCCATGGATGCTGATGCAGCCCCACACCATGATGAATATGCTGCTCCGGGTTCGAAAATTCAGTGCATGTGGTGCAAATGCTTTACCAGCAGTTTGCCAGCATAGTACCTCTGTCATCAGAGGTCAGACCAAAGCGACACTCATCAGAAAAAAAATATAGAACCAATTGTCATGAACTGTCCAGTTCCAGATCCTGTTGACCCTAGTTTACTCTACGTTGCCTGTTTTGTAACGATATAAGAGGTTTCAGTCTTGCTACCCTGCTGTACACTCTCTGAGCATGTAACCGACGCCTAGCAATTTTCACAGACACATTCTTATGTGTGAAATTGTTCCACTGTGTTGTCAACTGACAAGCAGTGTCGAACTTTGACAACCTGGACATCAAAATCAGTCGTCGGTCTTTACGGCCAGTATTTTTTCTTGGACGACCCATCAGAGGCAATTTGTCTCTTGATCCAGTGTTTCTATACCGAGACCAGACCCCCTGCACGGTTCTGACTGAACAATTCAATTGTATCGATATTCTGACATTGCTTACATTCCGCCTCTTCAGGTTAATAACTTGCACCTATAACCGTTAGATAATTGCCTGTATCTTGCCATATTGGAGGAAGACAGGAATAAAATTTGCTGTACATGGACAAGACCAACAATACAATTCCATGGTATAGCGGTTTTATACTCATTAGTCACATTATAAGTAGACCAGGCATTATAAGTACCCAAGATCTGCCTACTTTTATTACTCTGAGTTAGGGGGTGACACTTCTTTTGTCCAGTGTGTGTAGGACTCTCCCCACTATACGCCTACGTTCACTTTCCGTCGACAATTTAGGATACCTACTTAGAACGAAAATAAAAGTTGGAAAATGAACTTGGTCCACCCATGATGTTCATGAAATGTCGAATTGTTCTTCATATGTTTGAGAATTGCTCCATAAATGTAGCTTGTTCTCGTATAAGAAAGCCATCAGAGATAATGCGGTGTAGGACTACTTTTTGACTTTTAATTGTACGTAAGACAAACACCACAATCCTCACATCTATAGGCTATTATGACGGTTATCATGTTGATAAAAATAATCGAGTTTCATTCATAATTTGTTCCACCACGGAGCGGCTGCGGTCACATCAGGCAATTACGTCACAAATAGCGTATCAAACCACGTGTTGCCGAGTGATTGCAGTATATAAGGACAATGCATATGGCCAGAAATGTTAAGTACTGCCCCGTGTTCTGGCGCGTGTCGTGTAAAGGACCCACTTCTTGCCTTTGTACCTGTCTAACTCGGTCTTTTGGGCATCGTAATTCGTTTAGTAGGATAGTACTACACCGTACGGCATGCATGCCCCTCTGCTGCGTCTTCTTCTTCTTGCAGTCTGCACCGTCCATCTCGCGCACACGACAGATGTTAGAAAGATAGTGAAGACAACTATCTGTTGGAGGAGAAATAGTCCAGGGAAATGGATATGTCAAGGGAAGCATAGGCAGACCACTGCGCGTCCTACCAGGGCACACCGAACAACGCGCCCAACAACGCGTCCAACAACGCCCCCAACAACGCACCCGACAACACAGCCAGCATGTAAGACAGGCAGTAAGTGAAAGTGAAAAAACGTCATTTATACACTAGCATGTATACCAGGTAGATTTTATGTACCCAAAAGGTTGGTAGAAAGCTCAGAATTTAAGAACAACCTCCCACTCGAAAATGAAAAGTTGCAATTGCCTTGCTCTGGTTTACAACGTACATGTACATGAATGTATGACAACAGTCGTTAAATATAATATGGTCCCTGTCTACGTGCGTGTGTCTTTGTCAGTGAGATTAAAAAGAGGTATTTTTCATAGAAATAAAGGAAATAAAAACAGAAGTTTAGGTTAAGATGGTATATTTAACATCAAAACAAGTCATGTTCCTAGTAAGTAAAGTTAGTAAAGACTCCGAAAAAGGAAGCTGACATGCCTGCGATGAGACAAAAAAGAAAAAAAAAAGAGAGAGAAAGTACGACAGTTCCTCTATGTTTAATTATCCACAAGGACTCTTCTAAACTGGCCATTTTCTAACTGACCAGTTGATGCTACGACCCATCTAGGGTCCAAGGTTGATGTAACATCACCGCTGGGTCATCAGAACTAAAGTCCAGTTTTGATGCCCGTGTTATCCTGTAGGTTTACCGTTATGAACCATGTGACAAGCAAAGGTGTCCATTATCTGTGATCGTTACACAGACTGTCAACAATGCCCCTTAAGTCAGACAGAACCTGTTCACAACATTGATAAACGGTGAATTCAGAAGAGGCACGTCCTCCGAGACCCCATTCTGTCATTTCCCTACCCTCTCTGGTTCTCCCCGCCCCCCCCCCCCCCCCCCCCCCCCCCCCCCCCCCCCCACATACAAAACTTTGTAATGAGCGATACGGTGAAAATCAAGCAGTTTTCCACTTTTGTAACCCTCCTATTGTTTCATACTTGCCTGCATTCATTTTTTTCATTCTTGTCCGCCATATTAACAAAAGTTTAACAAAGCCGGTTAATAAAATTTGAGATAAAGAAGTGAAATGTCGTTTACAAAATTGAAGGCATATGTGTTGAATGGCAGACAAAAATGAAAAAAAAATGCCAGTTAACACAATTTTGTATCGGTCAGTGAATATTGTACTGACTGCGAAACGTACGTACCCCATTCCCTCTCATGATCCGGTGTAACGGGACAGAGAGTCCCCCATAACGGAGAGTCCGCTTCTCATTCATTTGTACAGGTGATTTTGACCCACTTTGGTTAAGCTAACCCTAACCATTATAACTTAGTGGAGGGCGGACTTTCTGTTACACGGACCCTCAGTTTCATTACACCGCCCTGGGAAGAATTTCCAATGGAGACTAAGGGTGGGGGTTGACTTATCTCTTCAGGCTTAACCTAACTACCAACTACCCACAAACACACAGTCGTCAATCATATCAAAATTAGGAGCACCATTTATTTTTATGATTAAAATCATGCATTTATATAAGACTTTCTCCTTGGAATTATCAGTCTTACAGCGTTATACCCATCAACACCGGGCTGACAATGTACCTTCGTATTTGCAGAGTACCAACACGGCTGTCCCAAGGGCTGGAAAGAAAGCCCGTACAGCAACTTCTGCTTCAGTTTCAGCAGTTACTCTGAAAGGAAAACATGGCCTGATGCGCGCGCAGATTGTGCTTCCCAGAATGCAGATCTGCTCTCTTATTCCTCAGAATGCGAGCTGGTAGGTGTCTGCTGTTCGCTTTTACAGAAAGGACAACAGATTTGATATACAGCATAATGGAGTCTGCAATACTGAAATAACAAAATGTTAAGCAATGTTGTTTTTTTAAAGTTACATTATTATTATTATTATTATTATTATTATTATTATTGATTTTGTTGTTGTTAAAATGTCATATTTTGTATTTCATGTCGGATACATAGCAATGGTTAAGTCAACAAATGTTGAAATATGAAAAGAAAGATTCCCGTCTAAAGAAGTGGTGGTCTAGCTTCAACAATATCAAAGGAAGGTGGAAATGGGCAGAGAAGAATGGCGACAAATCGCTTGCGTAAGTTGTAGTAAGTTTATTTTTGACGGCGCGTGGAAACATATCTCTGAGTCTGAGGTGTGCACGTGTGCGCGTGAAACTACATGTGCATGTACGACGTGCACGTCCCGCACTCATCCTTTGCAAGTTAAATCTTTGTGGAAGTTTTATAATGACCATTTTTGTGGAAACATAATCGTAGCGTCAAGTGAAAATCTTCATACAATTGGTGATCACTAACTAAACCCATAGAGTGAATTTTGAAGCTTATGTCTTCCTTGTTTTCTCTGTAAATTGCACTTGCGTAACTTAATGCATGGAAATGCCATTTTAATATCAGTTCATCAATATTTCTTCCCAAAATACATGATACAGAAAGTGAAAAAATAACATATGTACCTGAACCTACACTTTGGAGCGTACTTTTGAACTTTTGCTCCAGAAACTGGTTGTGGTTTAAATTCAGATTATTATCGATTACACTAAGAACATATTTTTCGCACCAGGATATGGCAAAAACCTGAAAAAAGCTCCAATAACCACTGTGCACTAGTTAACGGTTTGCAGAGCGGACAGCTAACTCAACGTGACTGTGCAAGGAAGTTCCCTTATATTTGTAAGGCTAAAAAAGGTAAGTGAGCCACAGTCTGCGATAAGAAACTATTTAGCATAAACTATATCTAGCCCACAGACTACACATTTGGTCTAACTTGGGCTTAATATAAATTTGCCATTGAATTCTACAGCAATTAAAGCTCTTGGTATTGTATAAGGGGAGGATTTAGAATTGGTATATTTTTCACTTGCAATAGGTACAGTAACCAAAGTGACTTCAACTACCAAGGAGCCTCAAAAAGTAACGACCGAAAAGAAGACTAGACGTCCAAAAGTGACGACAGTTGGCACAAGACCCTCGACGATAAAAGTTACGCCAAAAACTTCGGTGATCATGTCAACAACGTCACCGCCAACGTCAACTAGCACAAAGCGGACAACAACATCACTGCCAACATCAACTAGCACAAAGCAGACAACGTCACAGCCAACGTCGACTAGCACAAAGCAGACAACAACGTCACAGCCTACGTCAACTAGCAAAAAAGTGACAACAACGTTACAGCCGACGCCGACTAGCACAAAGCAGAAAACAACGTCACTGCCAACGTCGACTAGCACAAAGCAGACAACTACGTCACTGCCGACGTCAACTAGCACAAAGCTGACAACAACGTCACAGCCAACGTCAACGTCAACTCTGTCGTCCTCGTTAGTCATAACTACTACTACTACTACTACTACCACCAGCACCACTACGAAGGCACCAGTTGTTACGGCTCCAAAAGGTAGGCACTTTCTTAACTGGTCTATGAAAATGATAATTTTTTTGTTTGTTTGTGCTTGCGTCGCGCATGTGTAATTATACAGTAAATATTGTGTTTGCAGGAATACCGGTATTATTTTCTGGTATTTTGACGCCTGAGCGAAGTTTCCTTTTCTAAAAGTCAGTGGCTTGTTTTCTATTTCAGACCGCTGCGTAGACAACAATGTATTGTACAGCCAAAATGAAAGATGGAATGTTGGTTGTGAGAGAAGCTGCATCTGCATTCAGCCTTCGTTGAATTTCATCTACTGCGAACCTTTGTACGTTTCAAATCCTAAACTTCGTGTCTATCTGCATTGAACATTTGGTACAAGTCGCCTAGCACTACATTTACATGTACAATATATGCAAATGAAGAGGCTTGTTCCTCGGTTAATTTGTATTAGCAGTCTATGCAATTGGTACCTATATTTGAGCCTGAGTCCGTTTTCGTTTTAGCACAACTAACGCACTATAATACACTGTTTTGATTTTACTGCCAGTAGGCTGGGTGGTGCACGTACTTTCGACACATTTGGCTTCAATTTTCACTTCTTTTTCTTATTTCTGTACTGTACTGGTTGATACATGTACTAATCACGGACACATTTATCTAGGGCAATATAAATCTCATCCACATTCGTCATTTAAATCTATTATTTATTTATTTATTTATTTATTTATTTTTGGAAGGTCCTTCAGGATTCTTTGTCATATTAATTTTTCTTTCAGATGTCCTGATTGGACGGGCAAGGTCCCCCCTGGATGCGTATTGGAACCCCCAAAGCCTGGTCGATGTTGTCCCGAATTAGACTGCAGTAGCCTTACGCCACCGCCATAAATTTACCTCAGGACTGCCTAGCTTTTATCACTTCTCATTGGCCAATTAGACTACAAAGAATTTTTTTAGTTCATACAACTGTCGATATTTTAGAATAAAATTAATTATAATAAATACATGGATCAAAGTTGTCGGGTTTTTATTATGAATCTTCTTGGTTTTTACAGAAGTCTTTCGCGATTCAACATATTATAAAAGCATTTAAGGTAGTCCTCTCATATTAGCTTTTTTTGCGATCTGCGCAGGTTTCGCGCATGAGTAGTTTTTTGAGATAGCGGCTAATTATGAAAATAAAACATGCAATAAAATACGTAATTCATCTTTTTAAGAAATCTGTATGAAATCTTTGATGTTATTTTGGTCGAAGCGCTACGAATATGTCAACTATGCGTTGCGTATGAGTGAACGCTTGGTCTTTTACGACGTAAAGTACCCACTTGCGACTTTGTTTACAAATACCGCATGTAAGAAGTTACGCGAAGAAGGGATTGAAAAGAGCGTTTTAGTAAGGCTTGTATAGCAGTGACATGATCTTATCTCACGGAAAACATTCACAAGGGCTTGTATTTTGACCACAAAGTGTATTGCGGAGGTTTGTCATATGGTTACGATGTGTGCAACAAGACATTGCCTTCTTCAGCATTGGTTTCCGATCACCCAGGGCCAAGTTACCGTGATTTGTATGCTGAAAACAATTCTCTCCTTTCACAATAAGTTAAAATAATTAGACTCATGGCGTTTTGTTGTTGATTTAAATATGTTATTGAACAATATGACCTGCAAACAGTGCGATTTTCAGCTCTCCAGAAAAGATGCAACCGGTGTGCACCCGCCTGGCGTGTTGCGACGTCATTCTTGTAATGGTTTTGTTAAAGTGCAAATGGACAAAACCATAAAACACACAACAGAGGACCAAGGGTTTTTATGCAGATACATGCAATACTTTTTTGATGCTAGGAAAATAAACAGTATATTTTAGAAGATAAAGTGTACTTTATTCCAACTTTATCCTAATTTACCCAATCATAAACAAGAGACTTTAGTTTGTAAATTTATTACTTCACAGAAATTATTCAGCCCATAATGCATTAAAAGATAGTCTTGAGTTACAAAATTTTGTTAATTTTTGCAATGATGAAAGTGAAGAAAATCCTTTTTTTCTGATTTTTTATTTCATCCCATTCAATTAACAAAATCCTGTGTTCAACCTTTAGCAAATTCTACATAATACCTAGTTTATAATAATAATTTCTTCATGTTTAGGGGGAAAATCAAGATGTCGTGGTTAATATATCAGCATTTGCACATGTCATTTCAAAGAAGTCTAGATGGTCTTTATTGTCTTCTATATGTAAAATTAATCTAAACACAAAAAAGAGTAACAGAATGTATAAAGTAATAAGAAAAATGCATGTAGGATGTCTTTAATGCCTAAATTTTAAAAATGTATGAATATTTATTATATATATTTATTTGATTTCATGTTGTAAATATAATATGAAATCGAAATAAACTGATAACCAAAAGATGTCTTTAGACGAATATTCTAACTTTTTTGCCACCTAGTTTCCAAAGCACGTTTGTCAAGAAATATGGCTACATGTAACGTACCAGTAGTAAGAAATTGATACATTGTTTAAACAATGTATATTAAAATATACAAAGCAAACAATCTATCAAGCTATCTCAATGTTAAAAATGTATAAAACAGTAAGAAAAAAGGAATAGGAAGATAAAAGTCACAAGAGATTGATACATGTGCTTGTAGGTCCAGCCTATGAAAAATCCAATATGGCGGCATTCCATGAGGCATACTGAAATCCAACTGATACTTTCAACATTAATATCTATTTATTATGAATGGGATAAGCAAACTTTATGAAATTTGGTTAGCTGATGCAGAGAAGTATAAATATAATTTTCATGGAAGCAAAATAAATGTATGAGTTAAAAAACCCACGATACAAAACACATTTATTTAAATTTGCTTGGAAATTTCCATTGATTCCTATGTAAATTTGATAAAAATCGATGTTCAAGCAGCCCTGGCTCAAAAACAAGCATGGTGTGGTACAAATTTTTTTGTAAATTTCTTTGAGGTCTACCAAGATCTATAACATATCCACATAAAATTAAAATCGCTAGGGCAGAATTTTTTATTTTTGCATTTTTCAGCAAAATTAAGGGCATTTTGGCAAAATCCCCATATAACGCAATGTAATAAACGTAGCGTTTTTCGGGACGCCACCTCTCGAAAACGAGCGTGGTGACCCCCAATTTTTTTTTCATATTTTTTACTCATATGGTAAGAAGATTTTGTCTTACAATTTTAATCAAAATCGCTAGGGCAGAAATATGAAATCTTAAATATGAGAGAGCGTCCTTAAATTCAACCGACGAACCAGACTGTAAAATGTTATACAGCTATACTTGCTACGTTGGTTTGTGGTTTGAACGGCTCACAGCTCAGATTAGTTCTCATAATATTTTTTCACGGGAATCTCATTAATCGCAGTTTCTGGGTGTCGATTATGATTATCATCACTGAGTATTTTTTTTTTTTTTTGTCAATTTTTGTAAAGTGAGGCCTCCCTTTGTACGCCTATGGACCACTTTTGGGGTTATTGGAAATATTGGAAATATTCCCCGTGCGTGTACTGGTCCAAGACCCGGACCAAACTTGATGCACTTACATAGACAAGATAACAGTCGTGATCGCTTTTTCTTTCTTTTATATGAATATGCATAAATAAACAATTTAAACACGCTTGCCCTATCTACAGGAAGGTGTCAAAGCACAGTAGGCCTACTTCATGAAATCGATCGTAATCGGAAATATCACGCCAACATTTTGTTTAGTAAGGAGGCTGCCTCAAGGTGTGGCTAGTTATTTAGATGGAAGAAATAGATAACTTAGTTTAATCTAATCCCATCCTTAAACGCGAGATCACCACTAATTATACGTGTCCAACATCTTTTAAGCCTTCACACCTCTTCCCTAAACATTCATTTGTTACCTATCTTCCCATTAATCGCAAACATTGCCCCTTGACAAAGCGTTTGATGGCTTCTATTGGTGACACGTGATAGCTAAGGTCACGCTATTTCCCGTCCACCCGCGAGACTATCCTGCTATCTGCATATCCTAAACTTGTACGACGGTGGCCCCGTGTGAATGGCTTTATTTGTTTCTCATCAATTTTATCAACCTTTGGTTTTGATCACGGGGACTACATGCCTTGGGTAATGTTCTAGTCTACTAGGCTGTGCGTCATGATTTTGATGTTGTTGCCACATTAATTTGTACTTCTCAATGATTTTATCACCAAATCCACATGATCTGGCGAGACTGATAAAATACTTGTAGATAAATGGGGAAACAAAGAAAGGAATGGTCGCGAAATATGAGTAAATAATAACCAGTTATATGTGCTTCAAAATGAAGATGCGTATATCAGATGAAGAGGAAGAAGGTGAAGACAAACAGGCCAATAAAGATATTTCACTTCGTATCGATACAAGTCAAAAAAGGGAATATATGAAATACGCCAAGAGAAATTTTAGAATAGCAAGAATAATATAAATTAAATCAGCTCCTGTCTAAAAATTAATACCATCTTCAAATTATTTTATTACTTTTTAATGTTTTTTTATTTATTTATTTATTTATTATTATTATTATTATTATTATTATTATTATTATTATTATTATTATTATTTGCAAATCTATCTAAGTAGAAAAACGCAGATAGCATACTAAGAATACAAGTTCCATAAAAGGAAACGTTAGATAAACTACAGTTGTTGTGGTTGGCACGGAAATATTCTAGTCTGGGATTTCCGCTAAATAAGCGAGTATTGAGGACGGATTTTTTGTTAACAAAACTTCCCATGACCCTGTTTTTGTAACCGAGTAAACATATATTTATAAAAAACCGAATGAGATCGACCAAAATGTTTTCGTTCCCCCTACTACAATTACCGCACTAACCAAACCCCACCTTTTTCATTGACTAGATCTGCCAGCGAAATATTTGAGCAAAAGAAAAAAAAAAAGATTTGACCTTTTCATATAACTAGTTGGCGTGTTTGAAGAAATTTCAATTAAATTACACCAAAAAGGTGCCAACACTTTCAATTGGCGGTGACGCGGTCTTGATTAGATGGTCTCCAAAAGTTTTGTTTCTGTCGCGGAAAAGTCGCTGTAAAGCATGATGTATCTACCATCACACGCTAGGCAGCCATGACGCCCCCGACGATAACCACGCGATAACATGCAAGTGAGTCAAACATGGAGCGAAGAGGCCGGCGGAGTCGCGCGGCACCCGTAATTACAGCGCTTGATCGTTTTCATCGTGCGTACCGCGGTCGTTAACAGAGCCCCATTGTCTTGAATTGATTCTGTATCAGTCGGTGCGTTTTCAAGCTGGAGTGAAGTCTATATATGAACTAAACTCGCCATTTTTATTTTCAAAACTAACTCGAGTAAGATCTGACAGGAGAAATAAACCATAAAGGGACTTTTACCCGCAAAGATGCGACAGGCCTAAAAAGCACTGATCATCGCGGTACAACTCGGATGATACCCAGCTGAGTTTTTCAAGTCGTTTTTGCATATCTGTGACTTTAATCTACCAGCTTGGAGGCGCTGGGGACTCCACGCCTCGGTTAATGTTCATCCTCACCGAGTACCTTCTCGTGCGAGACCGGGGCAACAAGACGAAACGAGTGCTCGGGATGACCGCCATGGCGTCTCGTGCCCGTCGTGACAAGGAGCGGCCCGGGGAGATTTTGGGGATATGCGTGGTGTTTATTATTGTTTTGTTGTGTTTTCACACGTCAGAGGCGGTGATAGAAGGTAAGACAATAGCACAGGTGGTACACTGTTAACATATACATTATGTTGTTGTTGTTGTGATACCTCAGAGACAGTTATTTGAGGCCAGGACACATGCCAATGTCTTGACATATGTCGCATTCTGACAGTATTTTTTTCATAACATCATTTATCTGATCTTACGTACAAAATGGTCATTAAAGGTGGGTTAGACTGTGCGACATATGATGACAATGTTATACTGACAGGTGTGCCATACTGGAGAAAGTCATAGCTTATTATTTTACAGTATGTCAAACTAATTATCAAACATTCGCTGTACAATGTGACGGTCAATAACAAACGTTTTGCAAGCCTACAGAAGTACATATACTCTCATTTCACCACATGCCATGAAGTTTTTAATTATTATTTAGAAAGCAATAATGAGTGGCAGTTTTTTTATTTCACCTCACACAGGCAGGTTGACTGTCAATCTGTTTTTTAACACAGCACTTCCACTTGTAGCGTTATGTGAAAACGAACTTTTATACGCCATCAAAACAAGACATACCGGCGCAGTGTCATGTACGTTAAATTGGAATAAGATGATCGCGTTAGATGTATTTCAAAATTTACTAACATTATGCCAAATACCGTGGGCAGTGTTGGGGCAACCAGTTTAAATCCAACGCAGTAGACCAAGACAGGATGACAAATAAGACACATTAGTTTAGATGGTGAGAGCCTGAAAAGGAGTGGGTATGAGACCACACTCTCTCCGCCGTACTAGGTGCAGGTTCTGTCATGGCTTGTGTTAACACTAATATAATGCGGAATACAATCTATAAAGGAAATGAATAAATATGTTCAAAACAAAGGAGACGATTTCATACAAAAAATAAAATAAAGTTTTGTGACTAATTAGCATTATATGGCTTAAAGTATATAATTTTTTGAAAACCTATGATAAACAGAATAAGTTGTGGTGGGTACTCTGGAATCTAAGACTCAGACTAAGACATCTAAGACTGGTAGCGAGATGAGCTCACTAATGTCAAAATTAGGTTAGAAAATCACGTTTAGGACCATTGTTTTAAGTGGATGGAAAGGACAGAGGGATAATTTGGCATTTAGGAAGGAATATCTAAAATGCAATCAAAATTATTTTATAAGGTATCTTGTAAACGCTGCCTTTGCCTATAAAACATAAGGAAATACTTAAAATTTCTTAGATTATCACCCAAAATGATGCGGGAGTGGCTTTTGAATTGGGTGGCACTATAATAATAATAAAATAATAGCATTTTGCCAAGAACAATTTGCTGACTTATATGAAATTCATGAATGGTTGTTGCTCGCAAATTTCGAAACTTCCCAATCTGACCCCATGACTAAACCCTAGCACGGCCCGTCTCTTATATGGCACAGTAGTCAGTGACTCATGAGACGATTTCACCGCATGATCCTGTCGTGAGCCATTTGGGTGTCAAATGAAGTTTACCTGACAAAATAGCAGGATATGTCAAAACATATCTATAACTGTATTTCCTTTTCCACTTTATGAATGGAATATATGGGAGGGAAGTGTCATGTTTTATCATATTTCCTGTTTTCAGCACAAATACGACGAGATAGCCAGAGAGATAATGGCATTACTGTGACAGACAGTGTCAATTCATGCGTTTTTTTTTCTTTAAATAATAGTAGATCAAGCTTGGAGATGTGAAACACTGTTTAGTATGCTTATTATTATTTGTTTTCACACATACAAACACACGCACGCTGACGCACACGCGCGCAGAGAGAGAGAGAGAGAGAGAGAGAGAGGGCAGGTGTAAGTGAACGTGATCAATTATAAATTCATAGCCAACTTCCGAAAACGGTGCCTTATTGTAAGAATATTAGGACTAATTAATTAGGAATTCCGCCTTTTCCTGGCAAATATCTCGTACCTGTCACCTTCCCTGCTAATTTACGGCAAATTATGCGTATTGCATTACTGTTAGATTGTGCCCATTAATTACAGCTTTTATAATTATATATATTTAAGTAAATATGGCGTTATATCGTCTTCCATAAAAGCTACAACAGTTTAGATTACAGCAAGACGTTGACTGTGAGGTGAGAGAGAGAGAGAGAGAGAGAGAGAGAGAGAGAGACCATGGAATTGAATATTTATGCGTACAATGTGTCAGCCATGAAATGTAAAAAAAAATTTCGTGTTCAGACCTACTAGTCGATGCACCCACATTGAAATGTGCAAAGGAACGCCGTTTTGCAAAATAAGAAAAAGTAAACGTTCGTTTAGACAACATGTTTTGTATTTTATAGTTTAGAAATGGAACCACTTAGGGAAAAATGAACACAGTTAACTTTTCGAGCTCCTATATAGGTAAAGTAAATGGGCTGATAGGAGCCACAATTTAGTTTCTGTGACATTATAATTCATTTACAACTGAACTTTGATCCAAAAGGTAGTGGACTTAATGAACTATTGTCAAATCTCTGAACGCACTGCCTGTTTCTGTCTTCTGCTTCAACATCCCGTTATTCCGAAAAGACAGCATTAAGCCTAAATTATTTCCAAGTATAAGAAACAAAACCTTTGTTTTTATTCTGAACTTGGTTTGGTACTCTCTTTATTACAAGTGGAGCGATGAATGACCGAGGCAATATGCATAGGACCAGATTTTCGTCAGTAATTACAATGGTCTTTGGTATAAACTTCAGCTAATGGGCCACAGGCACGCAACACGCTGTGGTGTAACACGTCGTTTATATGCAGTTTACATATTTATCTTACTGTGGGAGTTGACAGTAGCAGAACTGTATACACGGTTTATCTGTATAACTTTTGTTTTAGAAAAGAAAACCAGAAGATGAACGGATTGAAAGGTTCAAAGATATAGATCACATTTAACTCTCCATCGCTTGCAAGTAAAACGCGTGTCCGCTCGAGAAGATAAAATATCGTAATTATGCACACCTAACGCGAGTATTGATGAGTGGTATTTTTATTTGTTTCTTCGAAGATTATCATGTATGATATTAAAAATTACAGGAACAAGTCATATGACAGTATAACGAAGAGGATATCTAACGCAACAAAGAGAACAAAAAAAAAAAAAAAAAAAAGGAAGAAAGAAAGAAAGAAAGAAAGAAAGAAACAAACAACAACAAATAGTAGCTGGCGTCTTAAATGATGAAAAGCATTCGGAGACTAAAAAAGTAATAAATTTTCGAACCTAAATCGCATTAGGCATGTTTCTCCAAACATGAAGCACATTAGCTACAAATGTCTTACCTCATCTACCTGAGACCGCAAGCGAGCGTGACCCATGAAAAAGTCATTTGCAATATGACAGCCACCCATTAGCCCATATAGGTAAAGTATTGTGGAAGAGGGGAAATTAAAATGATATCAATTTCCGTATTTGAAAGATACACGCGACACCAAGTCTTCAAGACAATTAATAGAAAAATGAAAACACATCCAACAGTGTCATCTTTGCTACATAACTCATTCTTATTTTTTTCCCTCTGAGTTGGTGTGAATCACTGCCAGAATTCTATTTTATAAGCCAATGAATAAAATTAATGCCGTTGAATGTTAAGATGACATTTTAAATGGCACTAACCCACCGCGCATAAATACACCTGCTTTAGAAGAATTGCAGCCAACTTTTGAGAAGCCTACTGCAAGTTCTTTCATCCAGAGGAGGGGATAGCTAGTGGTTATAAAACAAAGATTTTGTAGGGATGTTTACAGTTTCGCTTTACTATAGCTAGTGCAATAATCACTGGCTGGAATGACAAGCTGCATTTCATCACTGTGGACTCATTGTTTTGTCAGTTTTATCTTCTGTACAGTGTCCAAACACGTTAGCCTTTGACGTAGCTTACACGGAGTACCAGATTTCGAACGAAAAAAATCATATTCTGAATGAAAAAATATCTATGGATATATATTCCGTGTATATTTTCATTTAAGTAGCACTGCAAAATACAGAAAAGAAAATATTCTCGAGAGAAATGTGTATATTCTGTTTAAACGTTGAGATAAGACACCTTGAAAGGGACAAGGTGCAAACTGTACAAAGACCTCACGTTCACTTCTAAAACGGTGGGTGATATACAATTGTGCGTATGTTAAATTTTACTGGGTAGTCCTGTTGGCAATTACGAATAGCTATTTATATTTTACTGTAAATGCTATGTGAGAGCCGCGTTTTGCAAATAATAATAATAATAATACAGTGAAAAATAAATCAAAATATATTTCCAGACTCCTGCAGCCGCCATTGTGCCACCAACGTCGTAGGACTGCTGTGCGGGGACGTGGACGAGTGTACTCAGTACTTCGAGTGCGTCTTTAACCGCTGGATCAAGAGAAGCTGTCCGGCCGGCACGGCGTTCAACTCCCTCCGCTCAACGTGCTCCGTGAGCTCCTTACGCCAATGTCTTGATGAAAAGAAAGCTGCGGCTGCCGCGACAACAGTTGCCACACCGACATCGACGTCAACGTTAAAGCCAACTCCAGAACCCACAACGACGACGACAAAAACAACAACAACACCTGCAACAACAACACTTACAACTGTGGCGCCTTCAACAACAACGACAACAACAGCAGTTACAACGACGAAAAAACCAACAACCGAAACTATAAGAACTACAACCAAACCAGGTGTAGTATTTTTTGACCAATTTAAGACGTCCACTACATTGGGCCCTTTGAACTATACCTCGACGACTCCAGTGACCGTAAAACCGCCGTCGAAACCTCATCGGAAGCCCGTGTACTACCCGCAGTACCCAAAACCTCGATACCCTTTGTACTACGACCAATTCAAGAACTATCTTCCCCCAAACTCAACGGTCTTAGGTACCAAAACAACAAGTAGGGGGACATTTACAACCGGGTCCGCCAAGAAAACGACCCAAAAATCAAACGCCATGGCAACCACACCTGCTACCATACCAACGTCAGTTTACACGATGGGTGCCGGAGGTGCCGGTCACCATGACGACTTGGACCCCTACCACCAGAGACACGTGATTGAGATCTTGGTCGCCGTTCTTAGTGGTCTGGGGTTCCTGCTGATCTGCTGCACGGTCGCCATTTGTGCGTGGTGCATCTGCAGAAAACGGAGCGTGAGAAAACCCAGATCTTCGTGAGTACCGCTCACATTTCATTTGTTTTGTCGGTGTTATTGGTTTTGCCGGTATTGTTGGTTTGAGCTTTTCAGTTACAAAAGCATGCCTATGTCAAAAAGATGGATTTGACTTGGAATTTTTTAGTTTTACACTTTGCAGTATTAAATGATGTACATAATATTAATCTGAACGCAAATAATACATTAATTTTAAAAAGGAACCTCTGTTTCGAGAATTTCTAATGGTATTCGTCTGTTTGTTTTAGTTTTAAGAGGATGCAGATCGAGATGTATAACATGAAAAGACGTCACCCTGTATCTGACAACGGCCATTACAGTCCTAGCAACATGGGCCTCTACCAAGAGATTGACGAGGCGAGAATGGTGAGTTTTTCGTGTTCCTCCGTTTCATTACGCATGACCCAGAGGTATAAAATGGTTATAGATTGAGGCCATTAAATTTTTTTTTGCAAAAAATGCGAATATCATAAGGTTGCAATTAGCATTAAAATGAAATTTTTGCATCGCGATTTATAATAAAACGATTTGCATACAATATTCACTGCATTTGTTAGACAAAATGTATAAACGTGTTTTTTTTATGAAACTGAACCCCCAACTTCTATATATATTGCAGCATAACGAGGCATTGAGAATGGCGGACATCAGCACAATCAGTAACGGCACCATCGCCGCTCGGCAATCTCCAAGAATGAGACCACCACCGGGAATGGCTCGAAGAGTCAACATCAACGCACGCGCGGGCACCATCAGCGGGTGGACGATGCAACAGCGGCCCGTCCTCAGACCAGGGTGGAACTCAAACCACAGAAGAGCGGGCACGGTCACCGGGGCCAATTTATTAAAAAGGGTGGACTATCCAAGCCCAGCGTCGAGCCGGACTCGTAGGAATAAAGGTACCGTTGGTCGACGAACTGGTCCGTTGCCGCCGATTCCAGTGACCGTGCAGCATGAAGACACGGACGACGATCGCGACAGTGGTATTAACTGCCGAACAGTTAGCAGCACGACGAGGATGATGCCCTCGGCGGAGCAAGACCATCACGTGCCACTCCCTACAGTGAGGAAGAACAACAGTCCACGCGGAAGAAGAGCTGAGGACAGAGAGGCAAAACGACGTTCCCTGACAATGCCAGCCATTTCTTCGAAACCACACCAAAGGCCAAGTCTGAACGACCAAGTGTACAGTTACGCTCACACAGGGGGCGCTACCAACAATGACCCCAACTTTGACTACTCGGAGGTGTCGCCATATTCTCTTGGAAGTAGCGATGAACCAATCTACGACGACTGGCCAAACTCCGACGACGAAGGTGAAACTTCCTATGAGACCACAGAGGACGCCACTGACTCCGGCGATAGTCCAAATAATTCAGTCCCAAATCCAGAGAGTACCAGCTCCACTCCTATCAGCAGCGTGCATTATGCATACAGGGTGCTCGAAGAACCGCCTGCTTTTAAAGAAGGAGGAAGAAAGTCGCATTACGCCTGCACGGAATTGAACTCCATGGAACCGGATGGGGCAACCCGCTGTGAGTCACGTGGCAGTAGTAATGACAGTAGAAACGGAGTACCCTTCGGACATTACAAATTCTCTCTGTTGAACGCAGAGGATAAATCCATAACTTCTTCGACAGAAATGTTAGTTCCTGTTAAAGACATAAAAATGCGTCCAATAATGAATGGAGCCAAAAGGCTGGCTAAACCATCTAAGACTGGGCCACACACTGTAAGATCTCGGGCCCCTCCAGGCAACGAGAAATTAAAGACCGAGCCCATGAGCGTGAGAACACCGAAAGGTAGCGATCCACTTATGCCCGGGCAAAACCGAATCAGATCGCGTTTGCCCGCTGAGAGCGGTGCTTTATATAAGCCCGATCAACACAGCATAAAATCGCACTCATCAAGCAAAAGAGGGGTTTCCTATCCCCAGGAACAAAGTAGCATGAAATCTCGCTCCTCTGGAGAGAGTGGCGTAACTTACAGGACTGGCAAAAACAGTGTAAAGTCGCGCTCTTCAAACGAAAGTGGCAATACATTTAAAGCCGGGAAAAATAGCGTACGATCACCATCCCAAATGGCTGGCCATCCGCGAAATGAAAACTTACTAAACCCTGCTCAATTAGACATTAACAGAGTCTCAAGTGACTCGAACACGTTAAGTGCCAATATGATGTTCAACGAAGAGGACCCGTATCACGAAGCTAATATCGGGGCCTCCAAGGTGGTCAGGGACGGCCAGTTCGAGGACCAGTTTTGTGAAATGTCCTTTGATTCCTCGCCGTTTGGGACACCGAGGAACAGCGGTCTGGTGGAGACGCCATTTAGTGACCAGGAACTTGTCGTCCTGAGCCATGATGGATTTATGAATATTTCATAGTCTTTAAAACATTTATTCGATGAATACTGAATTTAATTCCCTTGTTTAAACGTTGCAATATCCTATGCGGGTTCGATTTTTCTTTTCTTTTATACCTATCTGTATACTTTTAAAACATGCCTATCTGTATACTTTTAAAACATATATTTGTTTTAGAGACACCTCACCGCCTTTCTTTATGATTATTTTTGTATTTCATACTTTCTCAATAACGTATACATTAAAAGAAAAGAGAGATTGCACACAGGGAGACAGTTGTTTTATGAACAACGTTATAGTTGTGAAAATGGAATAAATATAAAGTACATTGAATTTGCACCATTTTTTCATTCTCATGCCCTAACAGGGTGTGGTGTCACTGACTGTTTGGTATTGAACCAAGGTGGTCTAGACCTGCAGTGCTTTTCTATTTCTACCCTGTAATTACAAGGTGGAGATATTCTGTTGATGGGTTTTGATAATGGTGATTACACTATTGTTCTTTATTTGTTCTATTTGGCACGCCAGGCATGCGGCTAACGAGTGTATTTAACTTACTTCTCTGTTTCGTGTGCTCAGAAAAAATATTAAGCTTAACCACAAGCTATGTGCAAAAATCCAACAAGCAATACTGCGATGAGTAAAATGTGGAGCTACGAACCAAAGACCTGATCGTTTCAAGGTTTTTCTCATAGCAAAAACAGGTGCGTGTCAATGTGGCAAACACTGTCTCGCCAACGCCAATACGAACAATGCGTTCGAATGTTTAATGTCTGTTGTATATATCTCTAAAGTCTGATCATGGATCATGTATGTATATTATTATGACGCTCATTAAGGCCAGAAAATGACCAATCAACACCCATGCTGCTAACGATAATGGGACTGAGGTTGGAACAGGCCACTCGTTTGTATTGTACCAATGTCATTAATGTCTTGGTCATTTAAATTACATTTCCAGTGTGCTCGTGAAAAAAGCGTCTGTTGACTAATGACATATTTAACCCATGTATACGTGTGATTTGCGATGACATCATGATCACCTGTTCCCTTTCAGGACCATTAAAGGGCAATGGAATGTCCACTGTGATATGTTTTTCACCTCAGTTAAAAAAGGTGTGGGAAAGTTTTTACTGTTCGGAAAATGGACAAATTGACGCATTGTGCTTTTATTAATGAATTTATTAATTCTTTTAATGCTTCATACAAATGCATATATGTCCTACTGTAATTGATGATGGAAAATGAAAGTGAAAGTAAATACAGTAAAAACAGCACCGCTGTTTGAAGGTTAAGGATGTTTACTCTGGTTCATCGAGTGAATATGACACTCAAAGGCGAACACAGTTGTTGACATTTAAAAAAAATTGACTCCTTTGTATTAACAGTGGACTGTGCACAGCAAATCTATTTCCTTTTTCTCCCATACCCAGTACTTCTCTACTCTCCAGAGAACTTAAAATTAGTTTCCCTGATGAACTGCAATTTTCTCCCAACACTCCAATGACCTTTGCATCTAACCCTAAAAACCAAGTTATGATGAATTGCTAGTAGCCTACCACAGCACATGAACGCAAGGTGCGGAATGCCATTTGGATTCCAGTCTGTACTATCACACGAAAAACTGCAGGTAATGGCCAAGGCATCACCAGTCCGGAGGCACCTGTACGCACCCAAATCGACCACATGTCTCCGATGAACCTTGATAATCACTGTCTATCTGATGTCCTGTTCTCATCAAGTTTGACTTCTACGGGATAAGATTTCACAACAGGAAGCAGATCTGAGGTTCTGTTCACACCAGGTTTAACTTACACGGGATAAGACCTGGCAACAGGAAGGAGTGGCTTGATTGCAATCCCTTTTTGCAATAGAAAAAAGGCACCTGTCATTTCTTGATTGTATGGATAGCGCAGGAGTATCTAGCTAATTTACAGGGGCTCATATCAGAGGGTTCTGATCCATGACGCTTTTTAGGCCTTGGGCCGTTAAAGTGTAAACTAATGAGACCACAAGCCAACAACTGTAATATGTATTTGATATCCTGAAAGTATGGACATATCAGCTAAATTGTATTTGCGATAAAAAATCTTTAACAAAATAATCTTCAATTGAAATATCAATAAATAGCATAGTCGATGTGATTCCCACTACGTGAGGTGCAAATTCCAATGTACTTTGCAAGATTCAATCAAAAAAAAAAGAGCTACGTATAATTTTAAGTTCTAATATGTCTTCAAAGACACCGTGTTCTTGATATCATAAGTATGATAAGTATCAGGGAAGGTTAAAACGATGGCAGCCTATGTTTATATGTTCGCAAATGTTGATTGTTGTGGTGGGTACGATGTCAAAGTGTGGTTTTTCAAAAGAACATCGGTTAACCTGTAAAAAAGAAGTGCCTTTTAGTCACGGTTGCCAGTCCCGGTGTGTGAACGTCGTTTTTTTGTGACAGCTGTACTTTTTTGTGAAGAAAGAGGACAGAATGTCGTTTTAATTTACAAAAGGAAAACACAAGGCATACTGTTCTGTGAAATATATTGAACAATGAAGCTTTGTCACGATTT